>NW_024753017.1:0-4843 GCF_018991925.1 Homarus americanus | reverse complement strand
TATGGTGATGATGGTTGGATGTTATATGTAGTGATGGATGGATGATGTTTGCGTAGTGATGATGGTTGTGTTATGTAAAGTGATGATGGTGGTGTTATATGTAGTGATGATGGATGGTGTTGTGGCGTAGTGATGATGGATGATGTTTATGTAGTGATGATGGGTTGTGTTATATGTAGTGATGATGGGTGGTGTTATATGGAAAGACAATGGCCAGTTATAGCGTAGTGATGATTGTCGGTGCGGCGGCGTGGTGTGATGATGGTTGGTGCTATATGTAGTGGATGATGGATGGTGTTATATGAAGCGATGATGGGTTGTGTTATATGTAGTGATGTGATGGGTGTTGTTATATGTAGTGATGATGGATGGTGTTACATGCGACGATGGATGATGCTGGCGGCGACGATGTGGCCAGTTATATGTAGTGATGGATGGTTGGTGTTATATGTAGTGATGATGGTTGGTGTTATATGTAGATGATGGTTGATGTTTATGCAGTGACGATGAGCTTTGTGTTATATGTAGTGATGATGTTTGCGTCAAGGCGTAGTGACGATCGCCGTGTTATATATAGTGATGATGGTTGCGTCATATGAAGTGATGATGGTTGGTGTTATATGTAGTGATGATGGATGGTGTTATATGTAGTGATGATGGCTGGTGCTATATGTAGTGATGATGGTTGATGTTTGCGTAGTGACGATGGGTTGGTGTTAAATGTAGTGGTGATGGTTGGTGTTAAATGGTGATGATGGCTGGCGTTATATGTAAAGTGATGTGATGGATGGTGTTATATGAAGGATGATGGTTGGTGTTATATGTGGTAACGATGGCTGGATGTTTATGTAGTGACGATGGGTTGTGTTATATGTAGTGGTGATGGTTTTCGCGTTATATGTAGTGATGATGGTTGGTGTTGCGCGTATTGATGATGGCTGATGTTTATGTTGTGACGATGGGTTGTGCTATATGTAGTGATGATGTTTTGGTGCTATATGTAGTGACGATGGCTGGTGACGGCGTAGTGACGATGGTTGATGGTTATGTAGCGACGATGGGTTGTGTTATATGTAGTGATGATGTTTGATGTTATATGTAGTGATGATGGATGATGTTTATGTAGTGACGATGGGTTGTGTTATAAGCGTAGTGATGATGGGTGGTGTTATATGTAGTGATGATGGATGTTGTTATATGTAGTGATAATGGATGATGCTTATAGTGACGATGGGTTATGTTATATGTAGTACGATGGGTGGTGTTATATGTAGTGATGATGGTTGGTGTTATATGTAGTGATGATAGTTGGTGTTATATGCAGTACGATGGCTGACATTTATGTAGTGAAGATTGGTTGTGTTATATGTAGTGACGATGGGTGGCGTTATATGTAGTGATGAAGCTGGTTTTTGTTATATGTAGTGACGATGGCTGATGTTTATGTAGTGACGATGTGTTGCGTTATATGTAGCAACGATGGGTTGTGTTGGCGCGTAAAATGATGGATGGTGTCATAGCGTAGTGATGATGGTTGTGGCGGTTATATGTAGTGATGATGGTTGATGTTTGCGTAGTGACGATGGGTTGTGTTATATGTAGATGATGGTTGATGCTTTAGTGATGATGGGTCGTGTTATATGTAGAGATGATGGTTGGTTTTATATGTAGCGATGATGGTTGATGTTTATGTAGTGACGATGGGTTGTGTTATATGTAGTGATGATTGTTGGTGCTTATATGTAGTGATGATAGTTGATATTTGCAGAGACGATGGGTTGTGTTTTCAATGTAGTGATGATGGTTGGTGTTACATGCAGTGATGATGGTTGATGTTTTTGTAGTGGACGTGGGTTGTGTTATATGTAGTGGATGATGGTTTGTGTTATATGTAGTGACGATAGGTTTCGGAGCACACGAGTAATGATGGATGGTGTTATATGTAGTGATGGATGATTGATGCTTATGTAGTGACGATGGGTTGTGCGTAGTGACGATGGGTGGTGTTATATGTAGCATGATGGTTGCGATATATGTAGTGATGATGGTTAATGCTTTATGTAGTACGATATGTGTTATATGTAGTGATGATGTATTGCGTTATATGTAGTGATGATGGTTGATGTTTGCGTAGTGACGATGGGTTGTGTTATATGTAAAGATGATGGTTGGTGTTATATGTAGTGATGATGGAATGTGTTATATGTAGTGATGATGGATGGTGTTATATGTAGTGATGATATTGGTCTTATATGGTGACGATGGTTGATGTTTATGTAGTGACGATGGTTGTGGTTATATGTAGTGACGATAATAGGTTATATGTAGCGATGATGGTTGGTGCTATATGTAGTGATGATAGTGGATGTTTATGTAGACGATGGGCTGTTTTATATGTAGTGATGATGTTTGGTGTTGTATGTGATGCTGGTTGCGTTATATGTGGTGATGATGGTTGATGCTTGCGTAGTGACGATGGTTGTGCGATATGTAGTGGATGATGGGTGGTATATATGTAGTAATGATTGTTGGATTTTATATGTAGTGATGATGGATGATGTTTGGCGTAGTGACGAGATGGGATGTTATATGGTGATGATGGAGGTGTTATGTAGTGATGATGGATGGTGTTATACATGTAGTGATGGATGATGTTTATGGTAGTGATCTATGGGTTGCGTTATGTAGTGACGACAGTTGGTGTTATAAGTGTAGTGATGATGGTTGGTGTTATATGAAGTGATGATAGTGGATGTTTGCGTAGTGACGATGGGCCGTGGTCGGCGCGTAGTGATGATGTTTGGTGTTATATGTAGTGATGTTGGTTGGTGTTATATGTAGGTGATGATGGTTGATGTTTGGTAGTGACGATGGGTTGTGTTATATGTAGTGAAGATGGTGGTGTTATATGTAGTGATGATGGATGGTGTTATATGTAGTGATGATGGATGATGTTTATGTAGTGACGATGGGTTGTGTTATGTAGTGATGATGGGTGGTGTTATATGTAGTGATGATATTGATGCTTATAGTGGGATGATGGATGATGTTGCGTAGTGACGATGGGTTGTGTTATATGTAGTGATGATGTTTGGTGTCATATGTAGGACGATCGGTTGTGTTATATGTAGTGATGATATCGGTGTCATATGAAGTGATGAGATGGTTGGTGTTATATGTAGTGATGATGGATGGTGTTATATGTAGTGATGTGATGGTTGGTTTTATATGTAGTGGATGATGGTTGATGTTTGCGTAGTGACGATGGGTTGTGTTATAGTGGTGATGGTTGGTGTTATATGCAGTGATGATGGCTGGTGTTATATGCGATGATGGTTGATGTTTTATGTTGGTGACGATTGGGTTGTGCTTATATGTAGTGATGTTGGTGCGTTATATGCGGAAAGATGATGGCTGGTGATTTGGCGGTGCGATGATGGCTGATGCTTGCGTAGTGACGTGATGGGTTGTGTTATATGTAGTGATGATTGGTGGTGCGTTATGGAGTGATGATGGATGGTGTTATATGTAGTGATGATGATGATGTTTATGTAGTGACGATGGTTGTGTTATGGCGTAGTGATGATGGTGGTGTTATATGCGTAGTGATGATGGATGGTGTTATATGTAGTGATGATGGTTGTTAAGGCGTAGCGTGATGATAGTTGGTGTTATATGTAGTGATGATGGCTGGATGTTTGGCGTAGTGGAAGATTGGCTGTGTTATATGGTGACGATAGTGGTGCTATATGTAGTGACGAAGGTTTTGTTATATGCAGTGATGATGGTTGATGTTTATGAAGACGATGGCTGTGTTATGTAGTAACGATGGAATGATGGATGGTAGTTACGTATTGTACTGGGAGTGTCAGGGTGTATCTGGGAGCACAGGTGTATCTGGAAGTGTCGGAGGTGTACCTGGGAGGGAAGAAGGTACCTGGGAGTGTCGGAGGTAAACTGGGAGTGCCGGAGGTGTACCTGGGAGGTCAGAGGCTACCTGGGAGTGTCAGAGGTGCACCTGGGAGTGTCAGAGATGTACCTGGAATGTCAGAGGTGTATCTGGGAGTGTCGGACGTACCTGGGAGTAGCAGAGGTGGTCCAGGGAATGTCAGGAGTGGTACTTTGGCATGTCAGAGGTACCTGAGTGTCAGAGGTGCACTTGGGAGGTCGGGAGGTGCACCTTGGGTGTCAAGAGGTGTACCAGGGAATGTCAGTGAGTACCTGGGAGTGCCGAGGTGTACCTGGGATGTCAGAGGTGTACCTGGGAGTGTCGGAGGTGTACCTGGGGAGTGAGAAGGTGTACCTGGAGGCAGGAGGTGTACCTGGGAGTTTGAGAAGTGTACCTGGTGTGTCGGAGGTGTACCTGGGAGTGTCTCCTGGGAGTGTCAGAGGTGTACTTGGGAGTGTCAGAGGTGCACCTGGAGGTCAGAGGTGCACCAGGAACGTCAGTGGAGTACCTGGAGTGTCAGGAGGTGGACCTGGGAATGTCAGAGGTGTACCTGGGAGGTGGAGGTGTACCTGGGAGGAGAATTGTACCTGGGAGTGTCAGAGGTGTACCTGGGAGTGTCAGAGGTGTACCTGGGAGTGTCAGAGGTGTACCTGGCAGTGTCAGCGGTACCTGGGAGTCAGAGGTGTACCAGGAATGTCAGTGGAGTATCTGGGAGTGTCAAAGGTGTACCTGGGAGTGTCAGGAGGTACCTGGGAGTGTCAGAGGTGTACCTGGAAATGCTGGCAGAGTACCTGGGAGGCTGCAGAGGTGTACCTGGGAGTGTCAGAGGTGTACCTGGGAGCAGAGGTGTATCTGGGAGAACATGTGTATCTGGAGAGTGTCGGAGGAATGGGA
>NW_024753016.1:0-31848 GCF_018991925.1 Homarus americanus | reverse complement strand
ATCAGGTGGCCAGCTACGTTCGGTGCACGTGTTGCTCCTCCCAGGTACACCTCTGACACTCCAGGTACACATTCCAGCACTCCCAGGTGCTACACCTGACATTCCCTGGTACACCTCTGACCTCCCAGGTACACCTCTGACACTGCCAGGTACACCTCCGGCTTGCTCCCAGGTACACCTCCGACACTCCCAGGTGCACTTCTCTCACACTCCCAGGTGCACCTCCAGCCTCCCAGGTACACCTCTGACCTCCGGTACACCTCTGACACTCCAAGGTACACCTCTGACACTCCCAGGTACACTTCTGACCTCCCAGGTTGCCCTCAGGCCTCCAGGTGCACCTTCAACCTCCCAGGTACACCTCTGACACTCCCAAGTACACCTCCTGACAGTCCCAGGTACCTCAGCCTCCAGGATGCCTGGGTACACTTCTCACCTCCCAGGTACACCTCGACACTCCCAGCACCTCCCTCTGAAACTCCCAGGTGCACCTCCGACACTCCCAGGTACACCTTTGACCTCCCAGAACCTAAACTGGCATTTCTGTTTGTCTGGCTCTGACATGGTGCCTCCGACACTCCCAGGTACACTTCTTACACTCCTGGTACACCTCCGACACTCCATGAACCCTCTGGCACTCTCAGGTGCCTCCGACACTCCCAGTACTCTGGTTTCTCCAGTGCCTTCCTTGCCTCCTGGTACACTTCTGACCTCCCAGGTGCCTCTGATACTCCCAGGTGCACCTCCGACACTCTCAGGTACACCTTTGGCTCCCAGGTACACCTCCGACACTCCCAGGTGCACTTCTTACACTCCAGGTGCCTCCGACCTCCAGGTGCCTCAGGCACTCTCCAGGTACACCTTTGGCCTCCGGGTACTCCTCCGGCACTCCCAGGTGCACTTCTTTCCTCCAGGTGCACCTCCGATACCAGGTGCATTTCTGTCTCTCTGGTACCATCTGAGCACTCCAGGTACCATCTGACACTCCAGGTACATCGGCACTCCCAGGTACACCTCCCAGCCTCCCGTACTCCCAGCATTCATTGCTTCTCTGACACTCCAGGTGTCGACACTCCCACGTACATCTCTGGCTTGCTCCCATGTACCTCTAACCTCCCAGGTACACCTCAGATTCCATTTGCACTCTGGTACACCTCCTGCTCCCAGGCTACATCTCTCAACACTCCCAGGTACACCTCCGACACTCTCAGGTACACCTCTGACCTCCCAGGTGCACCCAGACACTCCCAGGTGCCCTTCTCACCTCCCAGGTGCCTCCGACACTCCCATGAACACTCTGGCCTCTCAGGTACACCTCCGAGACCTCCCAGGTGCACCTCCGGCCTCCCAGGTACACGCCTTCTTACCTCCTGGTGCCTCCGACCTCTGATTTCACCTCCTGATGCTCCCAGGTACACCTCCGACACTCTCAGGTACACCTTCGACACTCCCAGGTGCACTTCTTACACTCCCAGGTACCCCTCGACACTCCCGTTACACCTCCGACCTCTCAGGTACACCTTTGCAGCACTCCTCCGACACTCGCAGGTACACTCTGATGCTCCCAGGTGCCTCCGCTCTCTGTACACCTTTGTGCTCCCAGGTACCTCCGGCCTCCCAGGTACGCCTCCTTACACTCCCAGGTCCACCTCCGACACTCCCAGGTACCTCCTTGCCTCTCATTTTGACCTCCAGGTACCTCCTCCCAGGTACACTTCTTTCACTCCCAGGTACCTCCCGACACTTGGGTAAACCTCAGACACTCCCAGGTACACACCAGATACTCAGGTACACCCCAGACACTCCCAGGTACACCTCCGACACTCCCAGGTACACATCTCACTCTCTCCCAGCCCAGGTGCACATCTGACCTCCCAGGTACACCTCTGACACTCCCAGGTACACCTCCTTCCAGGTGCTCCTGACATTCCCTAGTACACCTCTCTGACCTCCCAGGTGCACGTCCACAGCCATCTCTGACACTCCTGTGCCTCTGCCTCCCAGGTACTCAGACACTCCCAGGTGCACCGTGCCACTCCCAGGTACATCTGACACTCCAAATACATCTCTGGCTCTCAGGTACCTCCGGCTCCCAGGTTTGCCTCCGGCACTCCCAGGTGCCTTCTTACACTCCTGGTACACCTCCAGAAACCTCCCAGGTACACCTCTGTGCTCAGTGCTCCGACACTCTCAGGCCTCTGACCTCCCAGGTACACCCATGCCTCCCAGGTACACTTCTCACCTCCCAGGTACACCTCGACCTCCCATGAACACCTCTGACACTCTCAGGTACATCCTCCCAGGTTTGCTCCGACACTCCAGGTACCTTCTTACACTCCCTGGTGCCTCCGACACTCCCAGGTTCCGACACTCGGCCTCCCACCTCCGACACTCCCAGGTACATTCTTTCACTCCCAGGTACACCTCCGACACTTCCAGGTAAACCTCAGACCTCCCAGGTACCTGAGATACTCCCAGGTACCCTGCACTCCCAGGTGCACCTCCGACACTCCCAGGTGCACCTCTGTCACTCTCTGGTGCATCTGACTTGCTCCCAGGTACACTTCACACTCCCAGGTACACCTCTGACACTCCCAGTACACCTCTGACCTCCCAGGTACACCTCCGACACTCTCAGGTACACCTTGCCTCCCAGGTACACCCCAGACACTCCCAGGTACCTTCTCACACTCCCAGGTACACTTCTGACACTCCAAGGTGCCTCTGACCTCCCAGGTGCACACCTTTGACCTCCAGGTACACCTCTGGCCTCCCAGGCATCTCTGCACTCCAGGTACACCTCCTGACACTCCAGGTACTCCACTGACCTCCCAGGTACCTCTGACCTCCAGGTACTCCATGACACTCCCTGGTACACCTTAGGTGCACCTCTGACACTCCCCTCCATGACTTCACTGGTACACCACCTGACCTCCAAGGTACCCGTCCGGCCTCCCAGGTACACCTCTGCACTCCCAGGTACCTCCGGCAGGTCCCTCCCAGCACTCTCGGTACCTCCCAGCTCCAGGCCTTCACTGTTTCCCCAGCACTCCCAGGTACACGTCCGACCTCCCAGATACCTCTGACACTCCCATGTACTCCTGACCTCCTGGTACACCATGGCCTCCCAGGTGCACCTCTGACACTCCCAGGTACACCTCTGACACTTCAGGTAAACCTCAGACTCTCCAGGTACCTGATACTCCAAGACACCCCAGACACTCCCAGGTACACCTCCGACACTCCCAGGTACACCTCTGACCTCTCTGGTACACCTCCGGCACTCCTGGTACACCTCCGACACTCCCAGGTGCCTTCTTTCCTCCCTGGTGCACCTCCGGCCTCCAGGTACACCTCTGGCACTCCCAGGTACACCCCAGACACTCCAGGTACACTTCTCACCTCCCAGGTACACCTCCAACACTCCCAAATTACTCTGGCTCCCAGGTACCTCCGCTCCCAGGTACCTCGGCACTCCCAGGCCATTCCTGGTACACCTCTGACACTCCCAGGACTGTGACACTTGCTGCCAGGTACACCTCCGACACTCCCATGTACCTCTGACACTCTCAGGTACACCTCCGGCCTCCCAGGTACACCTCCGCATTCCCAGGTGCACTTCTTTGCCTCCTGGTTACCTCCTCGGTTTCTCTGATGCTCCCAGGTACACCTCCGACACTCTCAGTACACCTCGGCCTCCCAGGTACCTCCGACACTCCCAGGTGCACTTCTTACCTCCCAGGTTGCCTCCGATACTCCCAGGTGTCCGACACTCTCAGGTACACCTTTGGCCACACCTCCGACACTCCCAGGTACAGCTTCTTTCCTCCCAGGTACCCTCAAGCCCTTCCAGGTAAACCTCGGGCACTCCCAGGTGCACCTGATACTCCCAGGTACACCCCAGACACTCCAGGTACCTCCAACTCCCAGGTCACCTCTTGTCACTCTCATCCCATCACTCCCAGGTACACATCTGACACTCCCAGGTACCTCTGACGCTCCCAGGTACCTCCTAGCATCTGGTGCTCCACTGACATTCCTAGTACACCTCTGACCTCCCAGGTAGCGTCCGACCTCCCACATACATCTCTGACCTCCCATGTGCACCTCTAACACTCCCAGGTACCTCAGACACTCCCAGGTACCCCCCAGCCTCCAGGTACCTCTGGCACTCCCAAATACATCTCTGACACTCTCAGGTACACCTACACTCCCAGGTGTGCCTCCGACACTCAGGTGCACCTCTTACTCCTGGTGCCTCCAGGCTCCCAGGTACACCTCTGCTCCCAGGTACACCTCCGGCTGCTCTCAGGTACACCTCTGACCTCCCAGGTACACCCAGACACTCCCAGGTACACCTCTCACTCCCAGGTGCACCTCCGACCTCCTAAACACCTCTGGCCTCCCAGGTACACCTCTGACACTCCATGGTGCACCTCTGACCTCCCATGCTGTGACACTCCCAGGTACTACACTGGCATTCCTGGTACACCTCTGACACTCCCAGTTACAACGCTGACACTGCCAGGTGCACCTCCAACACTCCAGGAACACCTCCTGCACTCTGAGGTACACCTCCTCCCAGGTACACCTCCCGACACTCCCAGGTACCTCTGGTACGCTTCTGGCCTCCAGACCAACCTCCCAGGTATGCCTCCGACACTCTCTGGTATACCTCTGACACTCCCAGGTACACCCCAGACACTTCAGGTACACTTCTCCCACCTCCCAGGTACCTTCCGACCTCCCAAATACACTCTGTGCTCCCAAGTGCACCTCTGACACTCCCAGGTACACCTCTGACCTCCCAGGTACACATTTGTCACTCCCAGGTACTACTGACATTCCTGGTGCACCTCTGACACTCCCAGGTACACCGCCGACACTGCCAGGTACACCTCCCTTACTCCAGGAACACCTCCGACACTCCCAGGTACACTTCTCCCTCCCAGGTACCCTCCGACACTCCCAGGTACACCTCTGACACTCCCAGGTACCTCTGACACTCAAGGTACCCTCCTGTGCTCAGGTTTACCTCAGCTTCTCTTGGTACCTCAGACACTCCCAGGTACACCGCTGACCTCCCAGGTGCACCTCTGACCTCCCAAGTGCACCTCTGACAGTCCCAGGTACCTCCGACACTCCTAGGTACACCTCCGACTACTCCCAGGTACCTTCTTACCCTCCCAGGTACACCTCCTCCCAGGCTTTCCTCTGGCCTCAGGTACTCCGACACTCTGAATACACCTGACACTCCCGTGCACCTCTGACAGTCCCAGGTATGCCTCCGACACTCCCAGGTACCTTCCGACACTTGGGTACACTTCATTCTCAGGTACTCCGACATCCCAGGTACCCTCTGACACTTGCTCTGGTACACCTCCGGCACTCTCAGGTGCACCTCTAACTCTCCCAGGTACACCCAGACACTCCCAGTGCCTTCTCTCACTCCAGGTACACCTCCGACACTCCCAGGTGCCTTCTTACACTCCTGGTACACCTCCGGCCTCCAGTGCCTCTGATGCTCCCAGGTACACCTCCGACACTCTCAGGTACACCTTTGACACTCCCAGGTACACCTCCGACCTCCAGGTACCTTCTTACACTCCCAGGTACACCTCCGGCTCCCAGGTACACCTCCGACACTCTCAGGTGTACCTTTGACACTCCCAGGTACACCTCCGACACTCCCAGGTACACTTCTTTCACTCCCAGGTACACCTCCGACACTTCCAGGTAAACCTCAGACACTCCCAGGTACACACCAGATACTCCCAGGTACACCGCGCAGACTCTCCCAGTTACACCTCCGACACTCCCAGGTACACCTCTGTCACTCTCTGGTACACATCTGGCCTCCCAGGTACACATCTGACACTCCCAGGTACACCTCTGACACTCCAGGTACACCTCTGGCACTCCCAGGTACTCACTGGCCTCCCATGTACACCTCTAACACTCCCTCAGACACTCCCAGGTGCACTTCTTACACTCCCTGGTACACCTCCAGAAACTCCCAGGTGCATCTCTGACCTCCAGGTACACGTCCGACACTCTCAGGTACACCTCTGAGCACTCCCAGGTACACCCAGACCTCCCAGGTGCCTTCTCACACTCCCATTCCAACACTCCCATGAACACCTCCTCTGACACTCTCAGGTGCCTCCGACACTCCCAGGTACACCTCCGACACTCCCAGGTACCTTCTTACTCCCTGGTGCACCTCCGACACTCCCAGGTACCCTCTGATGCTCCCAGGTGCCTCCGACACTCTCAGGTACACCTTTGACACTCCCAGGCACCTCCGACCTCCCAGGTACACTTCTTACACTCCCAGGTACACCTCCGACACTCCCAGGTACACCTCCGACACTCTCAGGTACACCTTTGACACTCCCAGGTACCTCCAGCTCTCGCATGCACCTCTGATGCTCAGGTGCACCTCCGACACTCTCAGGTAAACCTTTGACACTCCCAGGTACACCTCCGACACTCCCAGGTACCTCCTTACACTCCCAGGTACCTCCGACACTCCAGGTACACCTCCGACACTCTCAGGTGCCCAGCACTCAGTACCTCGACACTCCAGTTGCTTCTTTCTCTCCAGGTACACCTCCGGCTTCCAGGTAAACCTCAGACACTCCCAGGTACACCAGAATGCTCCCAGGTACACCCAGGCACTCCCAGGTACACCTCCAGCTCCAGGTACACCTCTGTCTACTCTCTGGTACATCTCACCTCCCAGGTACCATCTGACCTCCCAGGTGCACCTCTGACACTCCCAGTACACCAACCTCCCTAGTACACCTCTGATACTCCCAGGTACACGTCCGACGCTCCCATCTCTGTCCCATGTACACCTCTCCCAGGTACACCTGAGACACCAAGACACCATGACCTCCAGGTTGCCTCTGACACTCCCAAATACATCTCTGAGCACTCTCAGGTGTACCTCCGACACTCCGAGTACCTCCGACACTCCCAGGTACACTTCTTACACTCCTGGTACCTCAGAGGCTCCCAGGTACACCTCTGGCTTGCTCCCAGGTACACCTCCAGCACTCTCAGGTCCTCTGACACTCCCAGGTACACCCCAGACACTCCCAGGTGCATCTCACACTCCCAGGTACCTCCAACTTTCCCATGAACACCTCTGCAGCTCTCAGGTACCTCCTGGCACTCCCAGGTGCACCTCCGACCTCCCAGGTGCCTTCTTACACTCCTGGTGCACCTCCGGCCTCCCAGGTACACCTCTGATGCTCCCAGCTACCTCCGACACTCTCAGGTGCACCTTTGACACTCCCAGTGCCTCCGACTCTCCAGGTCCCCACTTCTTGCACTCCCAGGTACCTCCGACTCTCCCAGGTACACCTCCGACACTCTCAGGTACCTTGACACTTGGGTACCACCTCCGACACTCCCAGGTACATTCTTTCACTCCCAGGTACACCTCCGACACTTCAGGTGAGCCTCAGACACTCCCAGGTACACAGATGCTCCCAGGTACCCTAGCACTCCCAGGTACACCTCCGACACTCCCAGGTACACCTCTGTCACTCTCTCGTGCACATCCTAGCACTCCCAGGTGCACATCTGGCTTGCTCGACACTCCCAGGTACACCTCCCAGCTCTGAGCCTCAACACTCTCCCTCCAACCTCCCAGTTGCTCCCACCTTCTCCTCTCCCAGGTACACTTCTGACCTCCAAGGTACCCTCTGACTGTCTGGTACACCTTTGACACTCCAGTGCACCTATGACCTCAGGTGCACCTCTGACCTCCGAAGTACACCTCTTGGCCTCCCAGGTACACCTCTGACACTCCCAGGTGCTCCACTGGCATTCACTGGTACACCACCCAGCACTCCCAGGTACACGTCCGGCCTCCCAGATACACCTCTGACACTCCATGTACTCACTGGCTCTCCTGGTGCACCATACACCTCCCAGGTACACCTCTGCTGCTCCCAGGTACACCTCTGGCCACTTCCAGGTAACCTCAGACTCTCCAGGTGCACCCAGATACTCCAAGGCCCCAGACACTCCAGGGTACAACACTCCCGGTACACCTCTGACACTCTCTGGTACACCTCCGGCACTCCTGAGTACACCTCCGACACTCCAGGTATCACTTCTTACACTCCTGGTACACCTCCATGCTCCCAGGTACACCTCTGACCTCCCAGGTACACCCCGACCCTCCCAGGTACACTTCTCCTCACACTCCCAGGTGCACCTCCGACACTCCCAAGTACACCTCCTGAAACTCCCAGGTACACCTCCCGCCTCCCAGGTACACCTTTGACCTCCAGGAACAAACTGACATTCCCATGTACTCTGACCTCCCAGGTACACCGCTGACACTGCCAGGTACACCTCCGACACTCCCATGTGCACCTCAGCACTCTCCAGGTACACCTCCGGCACTCAGGTACACCTCCGAGGCTTCCCAGGTACACTTCTTACACTCCTGGTACACCTCCAACCTCCCAGGTACCTCTGATACTCCCGTGCACCTCCGACACTCTCAGGTACACCTTTGACCTCTCCCAGGTACACCTCCGACTCTCCCAGGTACACTTCTTACACTCCCAGGTATACCTCGACATTCCAGGTACACCTCCGACACTCTCAGGTACACCCCTGACACTCCCAGGTACCTCGACACTCCCAGGTACCTTCTTTCACTCCCAGGTACACCTCCGACCCTTCCAGTCCAAACCTCAGGTACCAGATACTCCCAGGTACCCCCAGACACTCCCAGGTACACCTCCGGCCTCCCAGGTACACCTCTGTCCTCTCTGGTACATCTGACACTCCCAGGTACCCCAGCCTCCCAGGTACACCTCTGAGCCTCCCAGGTACACCTCTGACCTCCCAGGTGCTCCACTGAGCATTCCTAGTACACCTCTCAGCCTCCCAGGTACGTCCGACGCTCCCCATACATCTCTGACACTCCCTTGCACCTCTACCTCCCAGGTACACTTGAACCTCCCAGGTACACCCATTGACTCCCACCTCCCAGCACTCCCAAATACATCTCTGACACTCTCAGGTACACCTCCAGCTCTCCCGGTATACCTCCGACACTCCCAGGTACTTCTTACACTCCTGGTACACCTCTGACTCCCAGGGCCACACTCAGGTACACCTCCGGACACTCTCAGGTGCACTCCCAGGTACACCCAGACACTCCAGGTGCCTTCTCACACTCCCAGGTACCTCCGACACTACCTCCTGGTGCCGCCCGACACTCCCCAAATACACCTCTGGCCTCCCAGGTACACCTCCCCGGCCTCCCAGGTACCTCCTGACCTCCCAGGTACACATTTGGCCTCCCGGGTGCCTACACTGACATTCCTGGTGCACCTCTGGCACTCCCAGGTACACCATGACACTGCCAGGTACACCTCCGACACTCCCAGGAACACCTCCGACACTCCCAGGTGCACTTCTCCTCCCAGGTGCACCTCCGACACTCCCAGGTACACCTCTGACCTCCCAGGTACACCTCCTGACCTCCAAGGTACACCTCCTGACACTCCCAGGTGCCTCAGCCTCCCAGGTACCTCAGACACTCCCAGGTACACCGCTGACTCCGGGTACCTCTGTGCTCCCAAGTACACCTCTGACAGTCCCAGGTACACACCTCCATTGCTCTAGGTACTACTCCGACTTGCTCCCAGGTACCTTCTTACCCTCTCCCAGGTACCTTCCGACTTCTCCCAGGTACCTCCTGACTCCCAGGTACACCTCCGACACTCCTGAATACACCTCCAGCCTCCCAAGTGCCTCTGACAGTCCCAGGTATGCCTCCGACACTCCAGGTACCCTTCCGACACTCCCAGGTGCTTCTTCCACTCAGAGTGCACCTCCGACCTCCCAGGTACACCTCCCCAGCACTCCAGGTACTGCCTCCGACACTCTCAGGTACCTCTAACTTTCTCCCAGGTACCCCAAACCTCCAGGTACACTTCTCTCACTCCCAGTACACCTCCGACACTCCAAATACCTCTGAAACTCCCAGGCACACCTCTGACCTCCCAGGTACTGCCCAACCTCCAGGAACTAAGCAGCATTCTGGTACACCTCTGGCTGCTCCCAGGTACCTTTAACACTGCCAGTACACCTCATTTGCTCCCATGTACACCTCTGGCTTGCTCTCAGGTACCTCCGACACTCCCAGGTGCCTCCGACTTGCTCCAGGTACACTTCTTACACTCCCTAATTGCCTCCGACACTCCAAGGTACACCTCTGATGCTCCCCAGGTACACCTCCGACACTCTCAGTACACAGATGCTCCCAGGTACACCTCCGACACTCCCAGGTGCACTTCTTGCACTCCCCGATTTTCCTCCGACACTCCCAGGGGTACTTCTCACACTCCCAGGTACACTTCCGACACTCCCAGGTACACCTCTGACCTCCCAGGTACACCTCTGACACTCAGGTACACCTCCCAGCCTCCCAGGTACATTTGACACTCCCAGGTACTACACTGACATTCCCAGGTACACCTCTGACACTCCCAGGTACACCTCTGACACTCCCAGGTACACCT
Source organism: Homarus americanus (assembly GCF_018991925.1). Classification (NCBI taxonomy): domain Eukaryota; kingdom Metazoa; phylum Arthropoda; class Malacostraca; order Decapoda; family Nephropidae; genus Homarus; species Homarus americanus. The sequence goes on along the minus strand of NW_024753016.1, from coordinate 21,289 downwards.
CTGGCCTCCCAGGTACCTCTGACACTCCCAAGTGCACCTCCGACACTCCCAGGTACCTTCTGACCTCCCAGGTCACCTCTGACACTCCCAGGTACCCTTCTGCCTCCCAGGTACACCCCTGACACTCCCAGGTACACCTCTGAGCACTCCCAGGTACACCTCTGACACTCCCAGGTACCTCTCACACCTCCCAGGTACACCTCAGCCTCCCAGGTACCTCTGACACTCCCAGGTACACCTCTTCCCACACTCTGGTACACCTTGACACTCCCAGGTACACCTCAGACACTCCCAGGTACACCTTGACACTCCCAGGTACACCTCCGACCTCCAGGTACACCTCCAGTACTCCCAGGTACACCTCCGACACTCCCAGGTACCTCTGACACTCCCAGGTACACTTCTGACACTCTGAGGTACACCTCCGACCTCCCAGTACCTCTGACATTCTGGTACCTTCTGACACTCCCAGGTACACCTCTGACACCCCAGGTACATCTCTGACACTCCCAGGTACACCTCCATCACTCCCAGGTACAGCTGCACTCCCAGGTACACCTGACTGCTCCATGTTACACACCTCAGACACTCCCAGGTACACCTCCTGACACTCCCAGGTACACCTCCGGCGTGCACCTCCGACACTCTAGGTACCTCCGACACTCCCAGGTACACTTCTTTACCCTCCGGTACACCTCCGGCTTACTCCAGGTACACCTCTGACACTCCCAGGTACACCTCTGACACTCTGAGTACACCTCCGACACTCCCAGGTACACCTCCGACACTCCCAGGTACACTTCTGACACTCCCAGGTACACCTCCGACACTCCAGGTACACCTCTGACACTCCCAGGTACACTCAGACACTCAGGTACCTCCTAACTCTCCCAGGTACACCCAGACACTCCCAGGTACCACTTCTCTCTCACTCCCAGGTACACCTCCGACCTCCCAGGTACACCTCTGACACTCCGGGTACACCATGACACTCCCAGGCCTCCGACACTCCCAGGTACACCTCTGACCTCCCAGGTACACCTCTGACACTCCCAGGTGCACCTCTGACACTCCAAGGTACACCTCTGACACTCCCAGGTACACCTCTGACACTCCCAGGTACACCTCTGACACTCCCAGGTACACCTCTGACACTCCCAGGTACTCACCTCAGCATTCACTGGTACACCTCCGACACTCCCAGGTACCCTCCGCTTGCTCCCAGGTACACCTCTGACACTCCCATGCCTCCAGCCTCCAGGCCTCCCAGGTACCTCTGACACTCCAAGTACACCTCTGACACTCCCAGGTACACCTCCGACACTCCCAGGTACACTTCCCGACACTCCCAGGTACACTTCTTACACTCCAGGTACACCTCCGACCTCCCAGGTACACCTCTCCAGCCTCCCAGGTACACCTCCGACACTCACGTGCACACCTCTAACTCTCCCAGGTACACCCCAGACACTCCCAGGTACACTTCTCTCCTCCCAGGTACACTCCGACACCCAGGTACACCTCTGACACTCCCAGGTACACCATGACACTCCCAGGTACACGTCCGACACTCTAGATACCTCTGACCTCCCAGGTACACCTCTGACACTCCCAGGTACACCTCTGACACTCCCAGGTACCTCTGACTCCCATTTGGCACTCCCAGGTACACCTCTGACACTCCCAGGTACACCTCTGACACTCCCAGGTACTCACTGACATTCACTGGTACACCTCTGACACTCCCAGGTATACGTCCGACACTCCCAGGTACACCTCGGCTCTCCCATGTACTCCACTGACACTCCCTGGTACACCTTGACACTCCCAGGTACACCTCTGACACTCCCAGGTACACCTCCTGACCTTCAGGTAAACCTCAGACGCTCCCAGGTACACACCAGATACTCCCAGGTACACCCAGACACTCCCAGGTACACCTCCGACACTCCCAGGTACACCTCTGACACTCTCTGGTACACCTCCGACACTCCAGGTCCCTGCCCCACTCCCAGGTGCACCTCCGACCTCCCAGGTACCCCTTCTCCACCTCCCAGGTACACCTCCGACACTCCCAGGTACCTCTGACACTCCCAGGTACACCTCTGACCTCCCAGGTACACCTCTGACCTCCCAGGTACCTCTGACACTCCCAGGTACACCTCCAGCTTCCAGGTACCTGACCTCCCAGGTACACCTCTGACACTCCCAAGTACACCTCTCAGCACTCCCAGGTACCTCCGACACTCCAGGTACACCTCCGACACTCCCAGGTACACTTCTTACCCTCCAGGTACACCTCCGGCCTCCCAGGTACACCTCTGACACTCCCAGGTACACCTCCGACACTCCCAGGTACACCTCCCAGCCTCCCAGGTACACCTCTGACACTCCCAGGTATACCTCCGACACTCCCAGGTACCTTCCGACACTCCCAGGTACACTTCTTACACTCCCAGGTACACCTCCGACACTCCCAGGTACCTCTGACACTCCCAGGTACACCTTCTGGGCTCTTACTCCCAGGCACCTTGACACTCCCAGGTACACTTCTCTCACACTCCCAGGTACACCTCCGACCTCCCACTTGCCTGACACTCCCAGGTACCTCTGACACTCCCAGGTACACCTCTGACCTCCCAGGTACTAACGGCATTCCCTGGTACACCTCTGACACCTCCCAGGTACACCCTGACCTGCCAGGTGCACCTACACTCCTGAACACCTCTGACACTCCCAGGTACACCTCCGACACTCCCAGGTACCTCCGACACTCCCAGGTACACTTCTTACCTCCTGGTACACCTCCGACCTCCCAGGTACACCTCTGATGCTCCCAGGTACACCTCCGACAACACTGACACTCCAAGTGCCTCTGACACTTCCAGGTAAACCTCAATCGCTCCCAATTTACACACAGATACTCCACGGAACACCCCAGACACTCCAGGTACACCTCCGACCTCCCAGGTACACCTTTGACCTCTCTGGTACACCTCCGACACTCCTGGTACACCTCCGCCTCTGGGTGTGCTTTTACACTCAGTGCACCTCCGACACTCCCAGGTACACCTCTGACGCACTCCAGGTGCACCCAACCTCCCAGGTACACTTCTCACCTCCCAGGTACACCTCCGACACTCCCAAATACACCTCTAAAACTCCCAGGTGCTCTGACACTCTGATTACCTTTGACATTCCCAGGAAATAAACTGACCTTCCTGGTGCCTCCCAGCTCCCAGGTACACCGCTGACACTGCCAGGGCCACACCTCCGGCCTCCCATAGACACCTCTGGCCTCTGGGTACACCTCCCGACACTCCCAGGTACACCTCCGGCCTCCCAGGTACGCCCTTACACTCCTGGTGCACCTCCGGCCTCCCGTTACCTCGGCCTCCAGGTGCCTCGACAGTCTCCTGGGTATAACTCCCCTGGCCTCCCAGGTACACCCCAGGCACTCCAGGTGCCACACCTCCGGCACTCAAATACACCTCTGACCTCCCAGGTACACCTCTGGCCTCCTAGATTCTCTGCTTAACTCCCAGGTACACCTTTGCACTCCCAGGTACTACACCTGACATTCCTGGTACACCTCTGACACTCCCAGGTACACCACCCACACTGCCAGGTACCTCCGACACTCCCAGGCACCTCCGACACTCCCAGGTTCACTTCACACACTCCCAGTGCCTCCCTCTGCAATCCCGTACACCTCTGGCCTCCCAGGTACTCCACTGACACTCCCTGGTACACCCCTGACCTCCCATGTTAACCTCTGCTGCTCCAGGTACCCCAGACACTCAAGGTACACTTCTCACACTCTGGGTACACCTCCTGACACTCCCTTGCTCCTCTGTCACTCCCTAATGCACCTCTAACACTCCCAGGACACACCTAACACTCCCAGTTACACCGCTGACACTGCCAGGTACACCTCAGACACTGCCAGGTACACCTCAGACACTGCCAGGTACACCTCAAGCACTCCCAGGTACACCTCAGACACTCCAAGGTGCACCTCTGACACTCAAGTGCCTCTCAGCACTCCCAGGCACACCTCTGACAATCCCAGGTACACCTCCTGATCCCAGGTACACCTCTGACACTCCCAGGTACACCTCTGGCCTCCCAAGTACACCTCTGACAATCCCAGGCCTCCGACACTCCCAGGTACACCTCCGACACTCCCAGGTACACTTCTTACTCTCCGGTACACCTCCGACATTCCCAGGCACACCTCCGACCTCCCAGGTACATCTTACACTCCGGTACCTCCGACCTCCCAGGTACACCTCTGACACTCCAAGGTACACCTCCGACACTCTCAGGTACACCTTGACACTCCCAGGTGCACCTCCGACACTCCCAGGTACCTTCTTACCTCCAGGTACCTCCGACACTCCCAGGTACACCTCTGACCTCCCAGGTACCTCTGACCTCCCAAGTACCTCTGACACTCCCAGGTGCCTTCTTTCACCAGGTACACCTCCGACACTTCAGGTAAACCTCAGACACTCCCAGGTACCAGATACTCCCAGTTTAAGATACTCCCAGGTACACCTCCGACACTCCCAGGTACACCCCTGACACTCCCAGGTACACCTCTGACACTCCAGTACACCTCTGACACTCCCAGGTACACCTCCGACGTCTCTGGTATAAATCTCAGCTTCTCCCAGGTACCCCCAACACTCCCAGGTACACTTCTCACCCTCCAGGTACACCTCCGACACTCCCAAATACCTCTGACACTCCCAGGTACACCTCTGACACTCTAGGTACACCTCTGTAACTCCCAGGTACACCAGACTCCCAGGTACTACACTGACATTCCCTGGTACACCTCTGACACTCCCAGGTACACATTGACTTGCAGGTACACCTCCGACACTCCCAGGTCTCCGACACTCCCAGGTTCACTTCTCACCTCCCAGGTACCTCTGAACAATCCCAGGTACACCTCTGACACTCCCAGGTACCTCTGACACTCCAAGTACCCTCTGACCTCCCAGGTACACCTCCAGCCTCCCAGGTACACCTCTGACACGCCCAGGTACTCACTGACATTCACTGGTACACCACTGACTCTCCCAGGTACACGTCCGACACTCCCAGATACCTCTGACACTCTCAAGTACACCTCTGGCACTCCCAGGTACAACTCTGACCTCCCAGGTACTCCTGACACTCCCTGGTACACCCCTGACACTCCCATGTTAACCTCTGACCTCCGGTACACCCAAGACACTCAAGGTACACTTCTCACACTCCTAGGTACACCTCTGACACTCCTAGGGTACTCCTCTGTCACTCCTAATACACCTCTGCCTCCCAGGCTGCAACCTCCCATTACGCTGACACTGCCAGGTACACCTCAGACACTGCCAGGTACACCTCCAGACACTGCCGGTACTCAAACACTCCCAGGTACACCTCAGACACTCAAGGTGCACCTCGCTGCCTCCCAAGTGCACCTCTGACACTCCCAGGCACACCTCTGACAATCCCAGGTACCTCGCCTCCCAGGTACACCGCTGACACTCCCAGGTACACCTCTGACACTCCCAGTACCTCTGACAATCCCAGGTACACCTCCGACACTCCCAGGTACACCTCCGACTCTCCAGGTGCAGTTCTTACTCTCCCAGGTACACCTCCGACATTCCCAGGCACCTCCGAGCCTCCCAGGTACACTTCTTACACTCCCACCTCCGACACTCCGGTACACCTCTGACACTCCAAGGTACACCTCCGACACTCTCAGGTACACTTGACACTCCCAGGTACCTCCGACCTCCCAGGTACCTTCTTACACTCCAGGTACACCTCCGACCTCCCAGGTACACCTCTGACACTCCCAGGTACACCTCTGACCTCCCAAGTACACCTCTGACACTCCCAGGTACACTTCTTTCACTCAGGTACCTCCGACACTTCAGGTAAACCTCAGACACTCCCAGGTACACCAGATGCTCCCAGGTACACCCCAGATACTCCCAGGTACACCTCCGACACTCCCAGGTACACCCCTGACCTCCCAGGAACACCTCTGACACTCCCAAGTACACCTCTGACACTCCCAGGTACACTTCTTTCACTCCCAGGTACACTCCGACACTTCCAGGTAAACCTCAGTCACTCCCAGTGCCTGAATACTCCAGGTACACCCCAGACACTCCCAGGTACACCTCCGACACTCCCAGGTACACCTCTGTCACTCTCTGGTATACCTCTGACACTCCCAGGTACCTCTGACCCTCCCAGGTACACCTCTGACACTCCCAGGTACACCTCTGACACTCAGGTACTCCTCAGCATTCCCTAGTACACCTCTGACACTCCCAGGTACACGTCCGACGCTCCCACATACATCTCTGCCACTCCCATGTACACCTCTAACACTCCCAGGTACACCTCAGACACTCCCAGTTACCATGACACTCCCAGGTACACCTCTGACACTCCCAAATACATCTCTGACACTCTCAGGTACACCTCCGACACTCCCAGGTACACCTCCGACACTCCCAGGTACACTTCCTACACCTCCTGGTGCACCTCCAAACTCCCAAATACACCTCTGACACTCCCAGGTACACCTCTGAAACTCCCAGGTACCTCTGACACTCCCAGGTACATTTGACCTCCCAGGTACTACACTGACATTCCCTGGTACACCTCTGACACTCCCAGGTACACCCTGACACTGCCAGGTACACCTCCGACCTCCCAGGTACACTGAGCACTCCCAGGTACACTTCTCACACTCCCAGGTACACCTCCAACACTCCCAAATACCTCTGACACTCCCAGGTACACCTCTGACACTCCATGGTACACCTCTGACCTCCATGTGCACTCTGACACTCCCAGGTACTGCTGACATTCCCTGGTACACCTCTGACACTCCCAGGTACAACCCCTTCAGCCTTGCCAGGTACACCTCCAACACTCCCAGGAACCTCTGACACTCTGAGTACCTCCGACACTCCCAGGTACACCTCTGCCTCCCAGGTACACTTCTTACCTCCCTGGTACACCTCCGACCTCCCAGGTACACCATGACCTCCCAGGTGGTCACCCCAGACACTCCCAGGTACACTTCTCTCACTCCCAGGTACACCTCCGACTCTCCCAGGTACCTCTGACACTCTCCCAGTGCACCGTGACCTCCCAGGTACACGTCCAGAAACTCCTAGATACACCTCTGACCTCCCAGGTACCTCTGACCTCCCAGGTACCTCTGACACTCCAAGGTACACCTCCTGACACTCCCAGGTACTCCACCCAGCATTCACTGGTACTCCAGACACTTCAGGTATATCCCGACACTCCCAATACACCTCTGACACTCCCATGTGCTCCATTGACCTCCCTGGTACACCTCTGACACTCTGAGGTACACCTCCATTACTCAGGTACACCTCTGACACTCCCAGGTACACTTCTTACACTCCTGGTACACCTCCGACCTCCCAGGTACACCTGGCCTCCCAGGTACACCTCCAACACTCTCTGGTATGCCTCTCTGACACTGGTACACCCCAGACACTCCCAGGTACACTTCTCCACACTCCCAGGCACACCTCTGACACTCTCGCTAGCTACTTCTGACACTCCCAGGTCCACCTCTGACACCTGAGGTACCCACTGACATTCAGTGGTACACCTTTGAGACTCCCAGGTACTTCACCTACACTCCCTGGTATACCTCTGACATTCCCAGGTACACCTCTGACATTCCCAGGTACACCTATGATACTCCCAGGTACACCTCTGACACTCCCAGGTCCGCCTCCGACACTCCCAGGTACAACTCCGACAATCCCAGGTACTCCACTGACACTACCAGATACACCTCTCACACTCCCAGGTACACCTCTCACACTCCCAGGTACACCTCTGACACTCCTAGGTACTCCTTTGTCACTCCCTGATACACCTCTAACGCTCCCAGGTGCACCGCTGACGCTCCCAGGTACACCGCAGACACTGCCAGTTACACCTCAGACACTGCCAGGTACACTTCAGACACTGCCAGGTACACCATTGACACTCCCAGGTACACCTCAGACACTCCAAGGTGCACCTCTGACACTCCCAAGTGCACCTCTGCCACTCCTAGGCACACCTCTGACACTCCCAGGTACACCTTAGACACTCCCAGGTACACCACTGACACTCCCACGTACACCCTTGACACCCCAAGTACACCTCTGACACTCTGTGTACACCTCCGACACTTGTGCACACCGCCGACACTCCCAGGTACACTTCTCACACTCCCAGGTTCACCCTCGACACTCCCAGGACACCGCCTCCCAGGTACACCTCCGACACTCCCAAGTACACTTCTCACACTACCAGGTACACCTCTGACACTCCCAGGTACACCTCTGACACTCCCAGGTACACCTCTGACACTCCAAGGTACACCTCTGACACTCCCAGGTACACCTCTGACACTCCCAACTACTCCACTGACATTCCCTGGTACACCTCTGACACTCCCAGGTACACGTCCGACACTCCCAGATACACCTCTGACACTCCTAGGTACATCTCTAACAGTCCCAGGTACACCTCTGACACTGCCAGGTACACCTCTGACACTCCCAGGTACTCCTGTGACACTCGCAGGTACACCTCTGACACTCCCAGGTACACCTCTGACACTCCCAGGTACACCCCGATATTCCCAGGTACACCTCCGATACTCCCAGGTACACCTTTGAGACTCCCAGGTACTCCACTGACACTCCTGGTACACCTCTGACGTTCCAGTTACACCTCTGACACTCCCAGTTACACCCCTGACACTCCCTGGTGCACCTCTGGCACTCCCAGGTACACCTCTGATACTCCCAGGTACACCTCTGACACTGCCAGGTATACCTCCGATACACCCAGGTACACCTTCGATACTCCCAGGTACACCTCTGACACTTGGTACTCCTCTGACACGCTTTGGTTCATTTCTGAGACTCCCAGGTACACCTCTGACAATTCCCTGGTACACCTCTGACATTCCCAGGTACACCTCTGACATTCCCAGGTACACCTCTGATACTCCCAGGTACACCTCTGACACTTCCAGGTCCGCCTCCGACACTCCCAGGTACAACTCCGACACTCCCAAGTAAACCAACAATACTCTTAGGCACACCTCTGACACTCTCAGGTACACCTCTGACACTCCTAGGTATTCCTCTGACCTTCCCTGGTACTCCTCTGACACTCCCAGGTACACCTCTGACACTGCCATGTACACCTCTGACATTCCCAGGTACTCCACTGACATTCCCTGGTACACTTCTGACACTCCCAGGTACATCTCTGACACACCCAGGTACACCTCTGGCACTCCCAGGTACACCTCTCACACCTGGAGGTACACCTCCTGACACCTCTAGGCACTCCTTTGTCACTCCCTGATACACCTCTAACACTCCCAGGTGCACTGCTGACACTCCCAGGTACACCGCTGACACTGCCAGTGCCACACCTCAGACACTGCCAGGTACACCTAGACACTGCCAGGTACACCTCAGACACTCCCAGGTACGCCTCAGACACTCCAAGGTGCACCTCTGACACTCCCAAGTGCACCTCTGACACTCCTAGGCACACCTCTGACACTCCCAAGTACACCTCAGACACTCCCAAGTACACCGCTGACACTCCCAGGTACACTTCTGACACTCCCAAGTACACCTCTGACACTCGCAGGTACATCTCCGACACTCCCAGGTACACCGCCGACACTCCCAGGTACACTTCTCACACTCCCAGGTTCATCTCCGACACTCCCAGGTACACCGCTGTCACTCCCAGGTACACCTCTGACTCTCCCAGGTACACCTCTGACACTCCCAGGTACACCTCTGACACTCCCAGGAACACCTTTGACACTCCCAGGTACACCTCTGACACTCCAAGGTACACCTCTGACACTCACAGGTACACCATTGACACTCCCAGGTACTCCACTGACATTCCCTGGTACACCTTTGCCACTCCCAGGTACACCGCTGACACTGCCAGGTACACCTCCGACACTCCCAGGTACACTTCCGACACTCTCAGGTACACTTCTCACACTCCCAGGTACACCTCTGACACTCCCAGGTACAACTCTGACACTCCCAGGTACACCTCTGACACTCCAAGGTACACCTCTGACACTCCCAGGTACATCTCTGACACTCCCAAGTACCTCTGACACTCCAAGGTACACCTCTGACACTCCCAGGTACTCCACTGACATTCACTGGTACACCACTGACACTCCCAGGTACACGTCCGACACTCCCAGATACACCTCCCAACCTCCCATGTACTCCACTGACACTCCCTGGTACACCGCTGACACTCCCAGGTACACCTCTGACACTCCCAAGTACACCTCTGACACTTCCAGGTAAACCTCAGTCGCTCCCAGGTACACCAGATACTCCACGGAACACCCCAGACACTCCCAGGTACACCTCCGACACTCCCAGGTACACCTTTGACACTCTCTGGTACACCTCCGACACTCCCTGGTACACCTCCGACACTCCCAGGTATACTTTTTACACTCCCTGGTACCTCCACCTCCCAGGTACCCCTCTGACACTCCCAGGTACCCCAGACACTCCCAGGTACCTCCTCACCTCCCAGGTACACCTCCGACACTCCCAAAGCCTCTGGACTCCCAGGTACACCTCTGGCCTCCCAGGTTGACATTCCCAGAAATAAGCCTGACATTCCCTGGTACACCTCCTGACTCCCAGGTACACCGCTGACACTGCCAGGTACCTCCCGACACTCCCAGACACCTCTGACACTCTCAGGTACACCTCCGACCTCCCAGGTACACCTCCGACCTCCCAGGTACACTTCTTACACTCCTGGTACACCTCCGGCACTCCCAGGTACCTCTGACCTCCCAGGTACACCTCCGACAACTCTGGTATAACTCTGACACTCCAGGTACACCCCAGACACTCCCAGGTACACTTCTCCTCCCAGGTACACTCCGACACTCGCCACCTCCTGACACTCCCAGGTACACCTCTGACACTCCCAGGGTGCACCTCTGCTGCTCCCAGGTACACCTTTGACACTCCCAGGTACTACACTGACATTCCCTGGTACACCTCTGACACTCCCAGGTACCGCTGACACTGCCAGGTACACCTCCGACACTCCCAGACACCTCCGGCCTCCCAGGTTCACTTCACACTCCCAGGTACACCTCTGACAATCCCAGGTACCTCTGGCCTCCCAAGTACACCTCTGACACTCCAAGGTACCCTCTGACCTCCCAGGTACACCTCTGACCTCCCAGGTACACCTCTGACACTCCCAGGTACTCCACTGACATTCATTGGTACACCCCTGACTCTCCCAGGTACACGTCCGACACTCCCAGATACACCTCTGACACTCTCCAAGTACACCTCTGACTCCCAGGTACAACTCTGACACTCCGGTGCTCCACTGACCTCCCTGGTACCCTGACACTCCCATGTTAACCTCTGACACTCCCAGGTACACCCCAGACACTCCCAGGTTGCCTCACACACTCTAGGTACACCTCTGACACTCCTAGGTGCTCTCTGTCACTCTAATACACCTCTGCCTCCCAGGAACACCGCCCAGCACTCCCAGTTACACCGCTGACACTGCAGGTACCTCCCAGACACTGCCAGGTACACCTCCGGCACTGCCAGGTACCTCAGCACTCCCAGGTACACCTCAGACCTCCAGGTGCCTCTCAGCACTCCCAAAGTGCACCTCTGAGCACTCCCAGGCACACCTCTGACACTCCCAGGTACACCTCATACACTCCCAGGTACACCTCTGTGCTCCCAGGTACACCTCTGACCTCCCAAGTACACCTCTGACACTCCCAGGTACACCTCCGACCTCCCAGGTGCCTCCGACACTCCCAGGCCTCCGACACTCCCAGGTACACTTCTTGCTCTCCCAGGTACACCTCCGACATTCCCAGGCACCTCCGACACTCCCAGGTACACTTCTTCCTCCCAGGTACACTCTGACACTCCCAGGTACACCTCTGACACTCCCAGGTACACCTCCCACTTCTCAGGTACCTCTGACACTCCCAGGTACACCTCCGGCTTCTCCCAGGTACCTTCTTACACTCCAAGGTACACCTCCGACACTCCCAGGTACACCTCTGACCTCCCAGGTACACCTCTGACACTCCCAAGTACACTCTGACACTCCCAGGTACCTTCTTTCACCCAGGTACACCTCCGACACTCCAGGTAAACCTCAGACACTCCCAGGTACCACCAGATACTCCGGGTACACCCAGATACTCCCAGGTACACCTCCGACACTCCCAGGTACACCCTGACACTCCCAGGTACCTCTGACCTCCCATGTACCTCTGACACTCCCAGGTACTCACTGACATTCCCTGGTACACCTGACTCTCCCAGGTACACCGCCCGGCCTCCCAGGTACACCTCTGAGCCTCCCAGGTACTCTGACACTCCCGGTATACCTCCGACACTCCAGGTACCTCCGGCACTCCCAGGTACACTTCTTACACTCCCAGGTACACCTCCGACACTCCCAGGTACCTCCTGACACTCCCAGGTACACCTCCGACACTCCCAGGTTACCTCTGACACTCCCAGGTACACCTTGACACTCCAGGTACCTCCACCTCCCAGGTCACCTCCGGCACTCCTGTTACACCTCTGACACTCCCAGGTACACCTCTGACACTCCCTGAGTACACCTCCGACTCTCCCAGGTACACCTCTGACCTCCCAGGTACACCTCTGACACTCCCAAGTACACCTCTGACACTCCCAAGTACACCTCTGACAGTCCCAGGTATGCCTCCAACACTCCCAGGTACACTCCGACACTCCCAGGTACACTTCTTACCTCCCAGGTACACCTCCGACACTCCCAAGTGCCTTCGACCTCCAGTGCACTTCTTACACTCCCAGGTGCACCTCCGACACTCCCAGGTACACCTCCTGACTCCCAGGTACACCTCCGACACTCCCTGGTACACCTCTGACCTCCCAGGTACCCCCAGACACTCCCAGGTACACTTCTCCACACTCCCAGGTACACCTCCCGGCCTCCCAGGTACACCTCTGACACTCCCAGGTACACCTCCTGACCTCCAAGGTACACCTCTGGCCTCCCAGGTACCTCTGACCTCCCAGGTACCTCCCAGCACTCCCAGGTACCTCTGACACTCCCAGGTACTCACTGACATTCACTGGTACACCATGACTCCCAGGTACGTCCGACACTCCCAGATACACCTCTGGCCTCTCAAGTACACCTCTGACCTCCCAGGTACAACTCTGACACTCCCAGGTACCCTCACAACACTCCCTGGTACACACCTACTCCCATGTTGACCTCAACACTCCCAGGTACACCCCAGACACTCCAGGTACACTTCTCACCTCCTAGGTACACCTCTGGCTTACTCTAGGTACTCCTCTGTCACTCTAATACACCTCTTCTCCCAGGAACACCACTGACACTGACACTGCCAGGTACACCTCAGACACTGCCAGGTACCTCAGGAACCTGCCAGGTGCACCTCAAGCACTCCAGGTACACCTCAGACGCCTCCAAAGGTGCCTCTGACACTCCCCAAAGTGCCTCCTGTTGCTCCAGGCACACCACAGCCAATCCAGGTACACACCTCATGCCTCCCAGGTACACCGCTGACACTCCAGGCCTCTGACACTCCCAAGTGCACCTCCTGACAATCCAGGTACACCTCCGACACTCCCAGGTACACCTCCGGCCTCCCAGGTGCCTTGCTCTCCAGGTACACCTCGACATTCCCAGGCACACCTCCAGCCTCCCAGGTACGCTTCTTACACTCCCAGGTACACCTCCCGGCTTGCTCCAGGCACACCTCTGACACTCAGGTACACCTCCGACACTCTCAAGGTACACCTTTGGCTCCCAGGTACACCTCCGACACTCCAGGTACCTTCTTACCTCCAGGTGCACCTCCGACCTCCCAGGTGCCTCTGACACTCCCAGGTTGCACCTCAGCCTCCCAAAGTACCTCTGACACTCCCAGGTACCTTCTTTCCTCCCAGGTACCTCCGACATTTCAGGTAAACCTCAGACACCCCAATTTTACCTGAATACTCCCAGGTACACCCAAAGACACTCCCAGGTACCTCCAACCTCCCAGGTTTTACCCTGACACTCCCAGGTGCACCTCTGTGCTCCCAAAACACCTCCTGGCCTCCCAGTGCCTTCTTTCACTCCAGGTGCCTCCGACTTTCAGGTAAGCCTCAGTCTGCTCCCAGGTGCACCAGGTGCTCCCAGGTACACCCCAGACACTCAGGTACACCTCCGACCTCCCAGGCACCTCTGTCACTCTCTGGTATCACCTCTGACACTCCCAGGTACTCCCACTGGCGATCCCTAGTACCTCTGACACTCCCAGGTACCGTGAAACGCTCCCACATACATCTCTGCCCTCCATGTGCCTCTAACCTCCCAGGCCACACCTCAGGCACTCCCAGTTACACGCTTCAACACTCCCAGGTACACCTCCTGACGCTCCCAATCTGTCTCTGACCTCTCCAGGTACACCTCCGACCTCCCAGGTACACCTCCTGACACTCCCAGGTGCCTTCTTACACCTGGTGCACCTCCAGCTCCCAGGTGCACCTCTGGCCTCCCAGGTACACCTCCGACCTCTCCCGGGTTACCTCCTGACACTCCAGGTACACCCCAGACACTCTTAGGTGCCATACCTCCGGGAACACCTCCGACCTCCCAAATACCTCCCAGCACTCCCAGGTGCCTCTGGCACTCCATGGTGCCTCTGACACTCCCATGTACACTTGTTGCTCCCAGGTGCTGCACTGACATTCCTGGTGCACCTCTGGCCTCCCAGGTGCCTTGCTGACACTGCCAGGTACCTCCGCCTCCCAGGGTACCTCTGACACTCCCAGAGTGCACCTCCCGTGCTCAGGTGCACCTCTGGCACTCCCAGGTGCCTTCTTACTCCTGGTACACCTCCGACTTGCTCCAGGTACCGCTGACACTCCAGGTGCCTCAACACTCTCAAATGCCTCCCGAGCACTACCAGGTACACCCAGACACTCCCAGGTGCTTCTCACACACTCCCAGGTGCACTTGACACTCCCAAATACACCTCTCTGGCACTCCCGGGTACACCTCTGAAACTCCCAGGTACACCTCCTGACACTCCCAGGTGCACATTGACCTCCCAGGTGCTACACACTGACATTCCTGGTGCACCTCCGAACTCCAGGTACACCGCTTGTTTTCTCAGGTGCACCTCCATTGCTCCAGGGACACCTCCCGACCTCCCAGGTACACTTCTCACCTCCCAGGTGCCTCAAACACTCCCAGGTGCACCTCTGACCTCCCAGGTGCCCCTCTGACACTCAAGGTACACCTCTGACACTCTGGGTGCACCTCCTGACACTCCAGGCTTCCTCAGAGCACTCAGGTACACCTGACACTCCAGGTACACCTCTGGCCTCCCGTGGGCCTCTGGACACTCCCAGGTACACCTCCGACACTCCCAGGTACACCTCTGGCCTCCCAGGTACACCTCCGACACTCTCAGGTACACTTCTCCCCACTCCCAGTGCACCTCCGACACTCCCAGTGCACCTGTGACACTCCCAGGTCACACCTGACACTCCCAGGTACGTCCCGACCTCCTGAATACACCTCTGACCTCCCAGGTACCTCTGACACTCCAGGTGCACCTCTGACACTCCAAGTACACCTCTGACAGTCCCAGGCTGCCTACGACTCTCCCAGGTACACTTCTGACACTCCCAGGTACACTTCTCACACTCCCAGGTACACCTCCGACACTCCAGGTACACCTCTGACACTCCCAGGTACACATGACACTCCCAGGTACCACGTCCGACACTCGTGAATACACCTCTGAGCTCCCAGGTACACCTCCCAGCCTCCCAGGTCACCTCTGACACTCCAAACCTCTGACACTCCCAGGCACACCTCTACACCTCCCAGGTACACCACCGAGCCTCCCAGGTACACCTCTGACACTCCCAGGTACTCACTGACATTCACTGGTACACCATGACACTCCCAGGTACCGTCCGACACTCCCAGATACACCTCTGACTCTCCCATGTGCTCACTGACCTCCTGGTACACCGCCCCAGCCTCCCAGGTACACCTCCTGACACTCCCAGGTACACCTCTGACACTTCAGGTAAACCTCAGACGTTCCCAGGTACACACCAGATACTCAAGGCACCCAGGTGCTCAGGTACACCTCCGACACTCCCAGGTACCTCTGACACTCTCTGGTATACCTCCGACCTCCCTGGTACACCTCCGACCTCCCAGTATACTTCTTACACTCCCTGGTACACCTCCGACACTCCCAGGTACACCTCTCACCTCCCAGGTACACCCCAGACACTCCCAGGTTCACTTCTCACCTCCCAGGTACACCTCCGCTACTCCCAAATACACCTCTGGACTCCCAGGTACACCTCTGACCTCCCAGGTACCTCCGACACTCTCAGGTACACCTCTGACACTCCCAGGTACACCCCAGACACTCCCAGGTACACTTCTCCACCTCCCAGGTACCTCCGACACTCCCAAATACACCTCTGACACTCCCAGGTACCTCCTCTGACACTCCATGGTACACCTCTGACACTCCCATGTGCACCTTTGACACTCCCAGGTACTACACTAAATTCCCTGGTACCTCTGACTCCCAGGCCTGCTTGCCAACCTGCCAGGTACACCTCCAACACTCCCAGGAACACCTCCTGACACTCTGGTACACCTCCCATTCTCCCAGGTACACCTCCGACCTCCCAGTGCATTCATACACTCCCTGGTACACCTCCAGCTCACTCCCTGGTACACCGCCCAACACTCCCAGGTACACCTCCGACACTCTCTGGTATACCTCTGACCTCCCAGGTACACCCCAGACACTCCCAGGTACACTTCTCCCTCCCAGGTACACCTCCGACCTCCCAAATACACCTCTGACCTCCCAGGTACACCTCTGACACTCCAAGGTACACCTCTGGCCTCCCAGGTACACATTTGACACTCCCAGGTACTACACTGACATTCCTGGTACACCTCTGACACTCCCAGGTACACCGCCCCAGCCACTGAGTGCACCTCCGACCTCCCAGGAACACCTCCGACACTCCCAGGTACCTTCTCACACTCCCAGGCACCTCCGACACTCCCAGTACACCTCTGACCTCCCAGGTACCTCTGACACTCCCAGGTACACCTCCGAAACCTCCAGGTACACCTCTGACCTCCCAGGTACCTCCGCACTCCCAGTACCCAACCTCCCAGGCACCTCCTGACCTCCCAGTATACCTCCCAACCAGTCCCAGGTATACCTCCGGCTCCCAGGTACCTCCGACACTCCCTGGTACGTCCGACACTCCCAGGTACACCTCCGTGCTCCCAGGTACACCTGTGACACTCCTAGGTACACCTCTGACTCCCAAGTACACCTCGGCAGTCCAGGTGCCTCCTTGCTCAGGTACACTTCCGACACTCCCAGGTACACTTCTTACACTCCCAGGTACAACTCCATGCTCCCAAGTACACCTTCGACACTCCCAGGTACCGCCTTCTTACACTCCCAGGTACCTCCGACACTCCCAGGTACACCTCTGACACTCCCAGGTACACCTCCGACACTCTCAGGTACACCTCTGACACTCCCGGTACACCCCAGGTGCCTCCCAGGTACCTTCTCACCTCCCAGGTACACCTCTGACCTCCCAGGTACACCTCTGACACTCCCAGGTACACCTCTGACCTCCCAGGTACACCTCTGACACTCCCAGGTACCTCCTGACACTCCCAGGTACTCCCCACCCAGCATTCACTGGTACACCACTGACACTCCCAGGTACACGTCCGACCTCCCAGATACACCTCTGACACTCCCATGTACTCCACTGACACTCCCTGGTACACCGCTGACACTCCCTGGTACACCTCTGGCACTCCCAGGTACACCTCTGACACTTCCAGGTAAACCTCCAGCTCCCAGGTACACCAGATACTCCAAGGTACACGTCTGACACTCTCTGGTACACCTCCGACACTCCCTGGTACACCTCCGACACTCCCAGGTATACTTCTTACACTCCCTGGTACACCTCCGACACTCCCAGGTACACCTCTGACACTCCCAGGTACCTCCTTTGACACTCCCAAGAACTAAACTGACATTCCCTGGTACACCTCTGACCTCCCAGGTACACTGCTGACACTGCAGGTACACCTCAGACCTCCCATGGACACCTCTGACACTCTCCAGTACACCTCCGACACTCCCAGGTACCTCCGACACTCCCAGGTACACTTCTGACACGCCCAGGTACACCTTTGACACTCCCAGGTACACCTCTGACCTCCCAGGTACACCTGACACTCCCAGGTACTCCCACTGACATTCCTAGTACACCTCTGACACTCCCAGGCGTCCGACACTCCCAATACATCTGACACTCCCATAGCACTCTAACACTCCCAGGTACACCTCCGACACTCCCAGGTATACCTCCGACACTCCCAGGTACCTTCTTACACTCCCTGGTACACCTCCGACACTCCCAGGTACACCTCCGACACTCACCTCACACTCCAGGTACCTTCTTACCTCCCTGGTACACCTCCGACCTCCCTGGTACACCGCCCCAACCTCCCAGGTACACCTCCGACACTCTGGTATACCTCTGACACTCCCAGGTACCCAGACACTCCCAGGTACTTCTCACACTCCCAGGTACACTTCGACACTCCCAAATACACCTGTTCTCCCAGGCCTCCTCTGACACTCCAGTACACCTCTGACCTCCATTTGTTACACTCTCCAGGTACTACACTGACATTCCCTGGTCCTCTGACACTCCCAGGTACACCGCCCAAGCACTGCCAGGTACACCTCCGACACTCCCAGGAACACCTCCGACACTCCCAGGTACCTTCTCACACTCCCAGGTACCTCCGACACTCCCAGTGCACCTCCTGACACTCCCAGGTACACCTCCTGACACTCCAAGGTACACCTCTGACACTCCCAGGTACCTCTGACTCTCCCAGGTACACCTCAGACACTCCCAGGCCACCTTGACACTCCCAGGTACATCTGACACTCCCAAGTACCTCTGACAGTCCCAGGTACCTCCGACACTCCCAGGTACCTCCGACACTCCCAGGTACACGTCCGACCTCTAAATACACCTCTGACACTCCCAGGTACACCTCTGACCTCCCAGGTACACCTCTGACACTCCCAGGTACCTCTGACAGTCCCAGGTATGCCTCCAACACTCCCAGGTACACTTCCACTACTCCCAGGTACTTCTTACCTCCCAGGTACACTCTCCGACACTCCCAAGTACACCTTCGACACTCCCAGGTACACTTCTTACACTCCCAGTACACCTCCTGACACTCCAGGTACACCTCTGGCCTCCCAGGTACACCTCCGACACTCTCAGGTACACCTCTGACACTCCCAGGTACACCCAGACACTCCCAGGTACACTTCTCACACTCCCAGGTACACCTCTGACACCTCCCAGGTCACCTCTGACCTCCCAGGTACACCTCCTGACACTCAGGTACACCTCCGACACTCCCAGGTACACCTCTGACACTCCCAGGTACACCTCTGACCTCCCAGGTACACCTCTGGCACTCCCAGGTACTCACCCAGCATTCACTGGTACACCACTGACCTCCCAGGTACGTCCGACACTCCCAGATACACCTCTGACACTCCCATGTGCTCCACAACCTCCCTGGTACACCTTGCTTCTCCCTGGTACCTCTGGCACTCCCAGGTACACCTCTGACTTCAGGTAACCTCAGGCTCCCAGGTACACACCAGATACTCCAAGGTACACGTCTGACACTCTCTGGACACCTCCGACCTCCTGGTACACCTCCGACACTCCCAGGTACTTCCTACACTCCCTGGTACACCTCCGACACTCCCAGGTACACCTCTGACCTCCCAGGTACACCTTTGACCTCCAAGAACTAAACCCAGCATTCCTAGTTGCACCTCTGACCTCCCAGGTACACACGCTGACACTGCCAGGTACTCGCTTCTCCCATGAGACACCTCTGACACTCTCAGGTACACCTCCGGCACTCCATGTTCCACCCTCTCGACACTCCAGGTACACTTACGCTTAGTACACCTTTGACCTCCCAGGTACACCTCCGAGCACTCCCAGGTACACCTCTGCAGCCTCCCAGGTACTCCACTGACATTCCCTAGTACACCTCTGACACTCCCAGGTACCGTCCGACCTCCACATACATCTCTGGCCTCCCATGTACCTCTAACCTCCCAGGTACACCGACACTCCCAGGATACCTCCGACACTCCCAGGTACACTTCTTACACTCCTGGTACACCTCGAAACTCCCAGGTACACCTCTGCACTTCCAGGTACACCTCCGACACTCTCTGGTATACCTCTGACCTCCCAGGTATCCCCAGACACTTCCAGGTACCTTCTCACTCCCAGGTACACCTCCGACCTCCCATACACCTCTGACCTCCCAGGTACACCTCTGACACCCCAGGTACCTCTGACCTCCCAGGTACCATTTGACACTCCCAGGTACTACACTGACATTCCTGGTACACCTCTGTGCTCCCAGTACCTTCAACACTGCCAGGTACACTCGGCTCCAGAACACCTCCGACACTCCCAGGTACCTTCACTCCCAGGTACCTCCGACCTCCCAGGTACACCTCTGACCTCCCAGGTACACCTCTGACACTCCAGGTACCTGCCCCGGCTCCAGGTACCTCTGACCTCCCAGGTACACCTCAGACACTCCCAGGTACACCGCTGACACTCCCAAGTACACCTCTGACCTCCCAAGTACACCTCTGACAGTCCCAGGTACACCTCCGACGCCTCCCAGGTACGCCTCCGACACTCCAGGTACACCTTACCCTCCCAGGTACACCTCGGCACTCCCAGGTACCCTCTGACACTCCTGGTACACCTCCGACCCTCTCAGGTACACTCTGACACTCCCAGGCTGAACCTCCCATTGCCACTTCTCACACCTCCCAGGTACACCTCCGACCTCCCAGGTACACCTCTGACACTCCAGGTACACCACCGACCTCCCAGGTACGTCCGACACTCCTAGATACACCTCTGACACTCCCAGGTACACCTCTGACACTCCCAGGTACACCTCTGACACTCCTGTCCTC
>NW_024753015.1:0-7331 GCF_018991925.1 Homarus americanus | reverse complement strand
ACACCCACGGCCTTCACCAACACTGTCACTCTCTGACCAACACACCCACGGCCTTCACCAACACTGTCACTCTCTGACCAACACACCCATGGCCTTCACCAACACTGTCACTCTCTGACCAACACACCCACGGCCTTCACCAACACTGTCACTCTCTGACCAACACACCCACGGCCTTCACCAACACTGTCACTCTCTGACCAACACACCCACGGCCTTCACCAACACTGTCACTCTCTGACCAACACACCCACGGCCTTCACCAACACTGTCACACTCTGACCAACACACCCACGGCCTTCACCAACACTGTCACTCTCTGACCAACACACCAACGGCCTTCACCAACACTGTCACTCTCTGACCAACACACTCACGGCCTTCACCAACACTGTCGCTCTCTGACCAACACACCCACGGCCTTCACCAACACTGTCACTCTCTGACCAACACACCCACGGCCTTCACCAACACTGTCACTCTCTGACCAACACACCCACGGCCTTCACCAACACTGTCACTCTCTGACCAACACACCCACGGCCTTCACCAACAACAACAGAGGCATCATCTTAGTTTGGCTCACTCCTATGAACTGGAACCAGCGGCGGCCGGGTGCAAGGAGACCAGATTTTATAATCACCAAAGTTCTTGATCCAGGAAGAAAAAGGTGCAAAATGGCTATATTTTACCTTCGGAAGGAATTGTTCTCTGTCTTTTTCACTTGGTATTACAATGACTTCTGGGGTTATATTCCTTTATTTTGTGACCTGTGCTGGCCTGCATGGCAACTGTTTACACAAATGGTCCATAATATCTTCACCATTCAATAATTATGAAAGTCTATAATTCAATTAGACAATACTAAATAATTTACTTGGACATTATATGCATGAGTTGTACTTCTCAAACAGTCACTAAAAGGTCACATTTTCCACAAGACTCGCTATGCTTCTTGAGACCTTCCCGGGAAGCGGCGTGCACCTGAGGAACGAGGATGTACTGAAGCTGTAGTCCGGCAGAGAAACCTTAAGTATTTACAGTCAGTAGGTACCCGTGTGGGTAATGAACCGTACCAAGGGTAAGTTGCTTCTATTCTTATATGCGTGGTGTTCGTGGTGCTGGATTTGTCTATATGAGAAGCTGTACTGATACAGGTCATGTATTACTCAAGAGAGATTATTCCAGGCTTGTGTGACTCTTGATGTTGGTTGATGGTCCGGTGGCGTGATATTTGTATTCATGGCCTCTTGTGGTTGATGGTCCGGTGGCGTGATACTTGTATTCATGGCCTCTTGTGGTTGTTGGTCCGGTGGCGTGATATTTGTATTCATGGCCTCTTGTGGTTGATGGTCCGGTGGCATGATATTTGTATTCATGGCCTCTTGTGGTTGTTGGTCCGGTGGCGTGATATTTGTATTCATGGCGTCTTGTGGTTGATGGTCCGGTGGCATGATATTTGTATTCATGGCCTCTTGTAGTTGATGGACCGGTGGCGTGATATTTGTATTCATGGCCTCTTGTGGTTGTTGGGTCCGGTGGCGGATATTTGTATTCATGGCCTCTTGTGGTTGTTGGTCCGGTGGCGTGATATTTGTATTCATGGCCTCTTGTGGTTGTTGGTCGGTGGCGTGATATTTGTATTCATGGCCTTTTGTGGTTGATGGTCCGGTGGATTGATATTTGTATTCATGGCCTCTTGTGGTTGTTGGTCCGGTGGCGTGATATTTGTATTCATGGCCTCTTGTGTTTAATGGTCGGTTGCGTGATATTTGTATTCATGACCTCTTGTGGTTGTTGGTCCGGTGGTGTGATATTTGTATTCATGGCCTCTTTGCTGTTGGTTTATGTGATATTTGTATTCATATTCTGTGGTTGTTGGTCCGGTGTATGTGATATTTGTATTCATGGCCTCTGTGGTTGATGGTCCGGTATGTGATATTTGTATTCATATTCTTGTAGTTATATCTGTATGTGATATTTGTATTCATGGCCTCTTGTGGTTGTTGGTCCGGTAGCGTGATATTTGTATTCATGGCCTCTTGTGGTTGTTGGTCCGGTAGCGTGATATTTGTATTCATGGCCTCTTGTGGTTGTTGGTCCGGTGGCGTGATATTTGTATTCATGGCCTCTTGTGGTTGTTGGTCCGGTGGCGTGATATTTGTATTCATGGCCTCTTGTGGTTGTGACAAGAACATCTGTCGGTCACATATCGAGCAGTGATTGGACACATCCACATGGTCTATATTGTGAGTGATTTTGTACAGCTGTAGTATGTCTGCCCATTGTCTTCTGAACAGTAGACCAGTTCTATGAGTCTGTCACTATATGACAGATGGGAAAGACCAGAAACCAACCTAGTGGCTCTCCTCTGTACCTGTTCCAGTGTGTCATTGTCCTTCTTGGTTCTGGGAGACCAAAACACGGTGGCATATTACAGGTGCGCTGTCAGTGCAGTTGGCGAGTTGTCCGGTCTTCTTGGACTACTCCTTGACACTGGGTCATGCAACTCGCTAACTTAGGGTGTGGTTGTTGTGTTGGCGACAGCTTCTACACCTTAAACACTGGGTCATGCAACTCGCTAACTTAGGGCGTGGTTGTTGTGTTGGCGACAGCTTCTACACCTTAAACACTGGGTCATGCAACTCGCTAACTTAGGGTGTGGTTGTTGTGTTGGCGACAGCTTCTACACCTTAAACACTGGGTCATGCAACTCGCTAACTTAGGTTGTGGTTGTTGTGTTGGCGACAGCTTCTACACCTTAAACACTGGGTCATGCAACTCGCTAACTTAGGTTGTGGTTGTTGTGTTGGCGACAGCTTCTACACCTTAAACACTGGGTCATGTAACTCGCTAACTTAGGTTGTGGTTGTTGTGTTGGCGACAGCTTCTACACCTTAAACACTGGGTCATGCAACTCGCTAACTTAGGTTGTGGTTGTTGTGTTGGCGACAGCTTCTACACCTTAAACACTGGGTCATGCAACTCGCTAACTTAGGTTGTGGTTGTTGTGTTGGCGACAGCTTCTACACCTTAAACAAATTCACGCCTATAGGTGGCCCTTGGGCCAACCATCCTCGTTACACAAGGGGCAACCATTATTATTGTCGATAACGACTCCCAAGTCTTTTTCAGGAGTTGTCTCTGCCAGAGTATGTGCCGGTTCTTGTCAAGCTGTATTCGTGTTTCTCACCTAACCTACCGTGGTGCATCACCTTGTATTTACCCGGGTGCAAGCGCGTCTTATTTGACGACTGTTGTAGTACATTAAGGTCGGCTTGAAGGCAGGACGTGTGGTTATGATCACAGTTATGTTCAGCAGCAGAGATTTCGGTGTCGTCTGTAAATATTGACACAAAATTGTGTAGTTGGTCAGGGGAGAAGTCCGAGCACTGACCCTTGAGGAACACCACTTGTGACAGGTTTCCATCCATTCACCACTACTGCACTCGCTGTCGTCGTTGTGTAAGGAATCCTTCAATACATTCCAGTACATTACCTCTTACCCCAAGTGAACTCAGCTTTAACAGCAGTCGGACATGAGGGACTGTGTCGTCTGATTTTGCAAAATCTAAAAAGATTATATCGACTGGAATACCATGACTCAAAGCCTGTGTCCAGACATCAAGTGCTTCTATTGCCGTTCTCCCTCGACGGGTATTAGGCATTGTCACTCAACACCAATCGGAGCTATGTAACATAGCCTCCGTCCTCATCTTAACACTCATAGTTACAGTGATAAAGTTACAGTGATATACACTGGGAACTGTATCTGAGATAGTTCCTCAATAAATAGATAACAGGCAATTGGGTTTGGCTACTAAAGCCCTATATAATATACATGTTCCAGCCTCATTAACCCAGAAGGAATCGACGGTTAAAGGGCCAGTTCATCGCCACCGCGCGGTACAACGTTTAACCCTTTGCCACAGATTTTTGACCAGGCTGTATCAAGTAAATAATGGTATTTTGACTTACTCATGTAATATATATATTTAAAAAATACCATCAGACCTTTTGGCCTCAGACGGGTGATTAACCCCCAGCTAATACAACAACTAGAGAATGTAAGGTCAAATTATTTTATTTTCTAGATGTACTGAACCAAGCGAAGGTAAGGGAGGACCCGTTAAAACGGTCATGAGGAACATTTTATATCAGTATTTACCTTAAAGTAGATAACCAGGAGTTAAGGTGTACAAATAACGCTTCTAAAAGACACACATTGATGACAGGCAAAGATAACATATTGTAAATACTTTGACCAGTTTTAAATAATTATATAAACTAAGTCACCAAGCCCTACACCACGTCACCAAGACCTACACCACGTCACCAAGACCTACGCCACGTCACCAAGCCCTATACCACGTCACCAAGCCCTACACACGTCACCAAGACCTACACCACGTCACCAAGACCTACACCACGTCACCAAGACCTACACCACGTCACCAAGACCTACACCACGTCACCAAGACCTACACCACGTCACCAAGACCTACACAACGCCGCCTCGCTTTTCCTAAGTACACCACGTCACTAAGATCTACACCACGTCACCAAGCCCCCACACCACGTCACTCAAAGCCCCTACACCACGTCACCAAGACCTACACCACGTCACCAAGCCCTACACCACGTCACCAAGCCCTACACCACGTCACCAAGCCCTACACCACGTCACCAAGCCCTACACCACGTCACCAAGCCCTACACCACGTCACCAAGCCCTACACCACGTCACCAAGCCCTACACCACGTCATTAAGTCGTCCACCACGTCATCAATTCATCCACCACGTCATCAAGTCGTCCACCACGTCATCAAGTCGTCCACCACGTCATCAAGTCGTCCACCACGTCATCAAGTCGTCCACCACGTCATCAAGTCGTCCACCACGTCACCAAGTCGTCCACCACGTCATCAAGTCGTCCACCACGTCATCAAGTCGTCCACCCCGTCATCATGTCGTCCACCCGTCACCAAGTCGTCCACCACGTCACCAAGTCGCGTCCACCACGTGTCCACCTCGTCACCGCCGTCCACCACGTCACCAAGCCGTCACCACGTCATCAAGTCGTCCACCTCGTCATCAAGTCGTCCACCTCGTCATTAAGTCGTCCACCACGTCCACCCGTCACTGGAAAGTCGTCTCACCACGTCAACCGTCGTCCACCACGTCATCAGTCGTCCACCCGTCATCAAGTCGTCCACCACGTCACCAGTCGTACACCACGTCCACCTCGTCATCATCAAGTCGTCCACCACGTCACCAAGCCGTCCACCAGTCCACCACGTCATCGCTCGTCCACCACGTCATCAAGTCGTCCACCACGTCATCAAATCGTCCACCACGTCATCAAGTCGTCCACCAAGTCATCAAGTCGTCCACCCCGTCATCAAGTCGTCCACGAAGTCATCAAGTCGTCCAACACGTCATCAAGTCGTCCACCAAGCCATCAAGTCGTCCACCACATCAGCAAGTCGTCCACCACGTCATTAAGTCGTCTACCACGTCATTAAGTCGTCCACCACGTCATCAAGTCGTCTACCACCGGGCAGTCCACCGCCAAGTCGTCCAACGTCAATCAAGTCGTCTACCACGTCATCAAGTCGTCCACCACGTCAATGTAAGTCGTCCACCGCCATTAAGTCGTCCACCACGTCCACCTTCGTCATCAAGTCGTCCACCACGTCACCACAAGTCGCCACCACGTCATCAAGTCGTCCACCTCGTCATCAGGTCGTCCACCACGTCACCAAGTCGTACACACCACGTCCACTCGTCATCAAGTCGTCCACCAGTCCACCACGTCATCAAGTCGTTCACCACGTCAATGAGTCGTCCACCACGTCATCAAGTCGTCCACCACGTCATTAAGTCGTCCACCACGTCATCAAGTCGTCCACCAGTCAATAAGTCGTCCACCACGTCACCAAGTCGTCCACCACACACAAGTCGTCCACCCGTCAATCAAGTCGTCCACCACGTCACCAAGCCGTACACCACGTCCACCTCGTCATCAAGTCGTCCACCAGCCCACCACGTCATCAAGTCGTCCACCACGCCAATGAGCCGTCCACCACGTCATCAAGTCGTCCACCACGTCGTCTACCACGTCATTAAGTCGTCCACCACGTCATCAAGTCGTCTGCCACGTCATCAAGTCGTCCACCAAGCCATTAAGTCGTCCACCGCGTCATCAAGTCGTCCACCTCATCATCAAGTCGTTCACCACGTCATCAAGTCGTCCACCACGTTACTAAGTCGTCCACCACGTCATCAACTCGTTCACCACGTCACCAATTCGTCCACCACGTCATCAACTCGTTCACCAAGCCATTAAGTCGTCCACCACGTCATCAAGTCGTCCACCACGTCATCAAGTCGTCCACCACGTCGTCAAGTCGTCCACCACGTCATCAAGTGCCTAAGAATCATGTTATTATTGGTGCCATAAGGATGCTGTACCTACAACTGTACTAGTTACCCCTAACAAGACATTTTCTCTCACTCTCACCACCAAACAATATGGCTCACATGTATTTATAAATGCGTTTGTTCATAATGACCGTTTTAATATTAATGTTTAGCTAAATTATATAAAGATACATACATTAATTATTTCAAACATGAACACGTAGGAAGTTTATCAGAAATATTATACAAGAATTAACTGATAAACTCTGGTAGCAAATTGACGCTTTCGGAGGACGCATTTGATATTTATTTGATACTTATTTTTACCCACAATAAGATATACTAATTACGCTTCAGTAGTATTTCAATGTGATTCTTATCTTTTAAAATTAAAGTTTTTGCATTATGTAATATTACTCATAAGTAATTAGTCTTAGTATGTCTTATTATGATAACAGTAAGTATATATTAAATGCGTCCTCCCAAAGCGTCAATTTGCCACCAGAGTTTGACAGTTAATTCTTGTATAATATTTCTGATAAACTTCCTACGTGTTCATGTTTGAAATAATTAATGTATGTATCTTTATATAATTTAACTAAACATCTTTATTATAAAACGGTCATTATGAATAAACTCATTTATAAATACATCATTACTTGAGGAGGAATGTGAACCAGCCATCAGGTGTAACTGTTGAGGAGGGGCGGGGGGAGGAGGCCCTATAATATATGGCGTTAAATACTGAACAAAAGTAATGTTTTCTTTGTACAGTGTTACATATATGTCCTCTTAATGAATAATAAAACAACCTAACAGCCTCAACACTATTATGGTTAAATAAACAAATTACATTTGATAAATACGGAAAATATTAATGTATAAAACACACACACACACACACACA
>NW_024753014.1:0-8079 GCF_018991925.1 Homarus americanus | reverse complement strand
AAAAATGGCAACAATTGCCTTATATGTGATTAATGGCAGCAGAGGGGCGAAAACAAAAAATGGCAACAATTGCCTTATATGTGATTAATGGCAGCAGAGGGGCAAAAACAAAAAATGGCAACAATTGCCTTATATGTGATTAATGGCAGCAGAGGGGCGACAATAAAAAATGGCAACAATTGCCTTATATGTGAATAATGGCAGCAGAGGGGCGACAATAAAAAATGGCAACATTTGCCTTATATGTGATTAATGGCAGCAGTGAGGCGAAAACAAAAAATGGCAACAATTGCCTTATATGTGATTAATGGCAGCAGAGGAGCGACAATAAAAAATGGCAACAATTGCCTTTATATATTGAACAGCAGGGCGAAAACAAAAATGATACTTGATGCTCTTATATGTGATTAATAATGGCAGAAGAGGGACGAAAAACAAAAAATGGCAACAATAATTGCCTTAAATGTGTTACACGGCAGCAGGGGAAGGAAACAAAAATGGTGCAACAATTGGTTTTATATGCGATTAACGGTAGCAGAGGACGAAAACAAAATGGCAAATAATTATTTTATATGTGATTAATGGCAGCAGTAAGCGAAACAAAATGGCAAAATAATTGCCTTATATGAATAATGGCAGAAAGAGGGAAGGGAAATAAAATGGCAACAACCGCTTTTATATAAGATTACGGCAGAGAGGGCATTAAAAAATGGCAACAATTGCCTTATATGTGATTAATGGCAGCAGTGGGGCGAAAACAAAAAATGGCAACAATTGCCTAAAATGTGATTAATGGCAGAAGAGGGACGAAAACAAAAAATGGCAACAATTGCCTTATATGTGATTAATGGCAGCAGTGGGGCGAAAACAAAAAATGGCAACAATTGCCTAAAATGTGATTAATGGCAGGAGAGTGGCGAAAACCAAAAAAGTCAACAATTGCCTTATATGTGATTAATGGCAGCAGAGGGGCAAAAACAAAAAATGGCAACAATTGCCTTATATGTGATTAATGGCAGGAGAGGGGCGACAATAAAGAATGGCAACAATTGCCTTATATGTCATTAATGGCAGCAGTGGGGCGAAAACAAAAAATGGCAATTATTGCCTTATATGTGATTAATGGCAGAAGAGGGACGAAAACAAAAAATGGCAACAATTGCCATAAATGTGATTAATGGCAGCAGTGGGGCGAAAACAAAAAATGGCAACAATTGCCTTATATGTGATTAATGGCAGCAGAGGGGCGAAAACAAAAAATGGCAACAATTGCCTTATATGTGATTAATGGCAGGAGAGGGGCGACAATAATAAATGGCAACAATTGCCTTATATGTCATTAATGGCAGCAGTGGGGCGAAAAAAATATGGCAATTATTGCCTTATATGTGATTATTGGCAGAAGAGGGACGAAAACAAAAAATGGCAACAATTGCCTTAAATGTGGTTAATGGCAGCAGTGGGGCGAAAACAAAAAATGGCAACAATTGCCTTATATGCGATTAACGGTGGCAGAGGGACGAAAACAAAAAATGGCAACAATTGCCTTATATGTGATTAATGGCAGCAGTGGGGCGAAAACAAAAAATGGCAACAATTGCCTTATATGTGATTAATGGCAGCAAAGGGGCGACAATAAAAAATGGCAACAATTGCCTTATATGTGAATAATGGCAGCAGAGGGGCGACAATAAAAAATGGCAACAATTGCCTTATATGTGATTAATGGCAGCAGTGGAGCGAAAACAAAAAATGGCAACAATTGCCTTATATGTGATTAATGGCAGAAGAGGGACGAAAACAAAAAATGGCAACAAGTGCCTTATATGTGATTAATGGCAGCAGAGGGGCGAAAACAAAAAATGGCAACAATTGCCTTAAATGTGGTTAATGGCAGCAGTGGGGCGAAAACAAAAAATGGCAACAATTGCCTTATATGCGATTAACGGTGGCAGAGGGGCGAAAATAAAAAATGGCAACAATTGCCTTATATGTGATTAATGGCATCAGAGGGGCGACAATAAATAATGGCAACAATTGCTTTATATGTCATTAATGGCAGTAGTGGGGCGAAAACAAAAAATGGCAACAATTGCCTGTATATGTGATTAATGGCAGCAGAGGGGCAAAAACAAAAAATAGCAACAATTGCCTTATATGTGAATAATGGCAGCAGAGAGGCGACAATAAAAAATGGCAACAATTGCCTTATATGTGAATAATGGCAGCAGAGGGGCGTCAATAAAAAATGGCAACAATTGCCTTATATGTGATTAATGGCAGCAGTGGGGCGAAAACAAAAAATGGCAACAATTGCCTTATATGTGATTAATGGCAGCAGTGGGGCGAAAACCAAAAATGGCAACAATTGCTTTATATGTGATTAATGACAGCAGAGGGGCGACAATAACAAATGGCAACAATTGCCTTATATGTGATTAATGGCAGCAGTGTGGCGAAAACAAAAAATGGCAACAATTGCCTTATATGTAATTAATGGCAGCAGTGGGGCGAAAACAAAAAATGGCAATTATTGCCTTATATGTGATTAATGGCAGAAGAGGGACGAAAACAAAAAATGGCAACAATTGCCTTATATGCGATTAACGGTGGCAGAGGGACGAAAAGAAAAAATGGCAACAATTGCCTTATATGTGATTAATGGCAGCATTGGGGCGAAAACAAAAAATGGCAATTATTGCCTTATATGTGATTAATGGCAGAAGAGGGACGAAAACAAAAAATGGCAACAATTGCCTTATATGTGATTAATGGCAGCAGTGGGCCGAAAACAATAAATGGCAACAATTGCCTTATATGTGATTAATGGCAGCAGTGGGGCGAAAACAAAAAATGGCAGCAATTGCCTTATATGCGATTAACGGTGGCAGAGGGACGAAAACAAAAAATGGCAACAATTGCCTTATATATGATTAATGGCAGCAGAGGGGCGACAATAAAAAATGGCAGCAACTGCCTTATATGTGATTAATGGCAGCAGTGGGGCGAAAACAAAAATGCACCAATTGCCTAAAATATGATTAATGCAGAAGAGGGACGAAAACAAAAATGGCAACAATTGCCTTTATCTGTGATTAATGGCAGCAGAGGGCGTGAAAATAAAAATGGGCAAATACCGCTTATATGTGACACGGCAGCAGAGGGCGACACAAAAATGGCAACAATTGCCTTATGGCGTGGACACGGCAGCAGTGGGGCGAAAACAAAAAATGGCAACAATTGCCTTAAATGCGATTAACGGCAGCAGAGGTACGAAAACAAAAAATGGCAACAATTGCCTTATATGTGATTAATGGCAGCAGAGTGCCGAAAACAAAAGAAGGCAACAATTGCCTTATATGTGATTAATGGCAGCAGAGGGGCAAAAACAAAAAATGGCAACTATTTCCTTATTTGTGATTAATGGCAGCAGTGGGGCGAAAACAAAAAATGGCAACAATTGCCTTATATGTGATTAATGGCAGAAGTGGGACGAAAACAAAAAATGGCAACAATTGCCTTAAATGTGGTTAATGGCAGCAGAGGGGCGACAATAAAAAATGGCAACAAATGCCTTATATGTGATTAATGGCAGCAGTGGGGCGAAAACAAAAAATGGCAACAATTGCCTTTATATGTGATTAATGGCAGCAGTGGGGCGAAAAACAAAAAATGGCAAATACTGCTCTTATATGTGGACACGGCAGCAGAGGGCGAAAATAAAATGGCAAACAATTGCCTTATATGTGATTAATGGCAGCAGAGGGCGACAATAAAAATGGCAACAATTGCCTTATATATGTGAATAATGGCAGCAGTGGGACGAAAACAAAAAATGGCAACAATTGCCTTATATGTGATTAATGGCAGCAGTGGGACGAAAACAAAAAATGGCAACAATTGCCTTATATGTGAATAATGGCAGCAGTGGGGCGAAAACAAAAAATGGCAACAATTGCCTTATATGTGAATAATGGCAGCAGTGGGACGAAAACAAAAAATGGCAACAATTGCCTTATATGTGATTAATGGCAGCAGTGGGGCGAAAACAAAAAATGGCAACAATTGCCTTATATGTGATTAATGGCAGCAGAGGGGCGACAATAAGAAATGGCAACAATTGTCTTATATGTGATTAATGGCAGCAGTGGGGCGAAAACAAAAAATGGCAATTATTGCCTTATATGTGATTAATGGCAGAAGAGGGACGAAAACAAAAAATTACAACAATTGCCTTAAATGTGGTTAATGGCAGCAGAGGAGCGAAAACAAAAAATGGCAACAATTGCCTTATATGTGATTAATGGCAGCAGAGGGGCTAAAACAAAAAATGGCAACAATTGCCTTATATGTGATTAATGGCAGGAGAAGGGCGAAAATAAAAAATGGCAACAATTGCCTTATATGTGAATAATGGCAGCAGAGGGGCGACAATAAAAAATGGCAACAATTGCCTTATATGTGATTAATGGCAGCAGAGGGGCAACAATAAAAAATGGCAACAATTGCCTTATATGTGATTAATGGCAGCAGTGGGGCGAAAACAAAAAATGGCAACAATTGCCTAAAATGTGATTAATGGCAGAAGAGGGACGAAAACAAAAAATGGCAACAATTGCCTTATATGTGATTAATGGCAGCAGTGGGGCGAAAACAAAAAATGGCAACAATTGCCTAAAATGTGATTAATGGCAGGAGAGTGGCGAAAACCAAAAAAGTCAACAATTGCCTTATATGTGATTAATGGCAGCAGAGGGGCAAAAACAAAAAATGGCAACAATTGCCTTATATGTGATTAATGGCAGGAGAGGGGCGACAATAAAGAATGGCAACAATTGCCTTATATGTCATTAATGGCAGCAGTGGGGCGAAAACAAAAAATGGCAATTATTGCCTTATATGTGATTAATGGCAGAAGAGGGACGAAAACAAAAAATGGCAACAATTGCCATAAATGTGGTTAATGGCAGCAGTGGGGCGAAAACAAAAAATGGCAACAATTGCCTTATATGTGATTAATGGCAGCAGAGGGGCGAAAACAAAAAATGGCAACAATTGCCTTATATGTGATTAATGGCACGAGAGGGGCGACAATAAAAAGGGGCGACAATAAAAAATGGCAACAATTGCATTATATGTCATTAATGGCAGCAGTGGGGCGAAAACAAAAAATGGCACTTATTGCCTTATATGTGATTAATGGCAGAAGAGGGACGAAAACAAAAAATGGCAACAATTGCCTTAAATGTGGTTAATGGCAGCAGTGGGGCGAAAACAAAAAATGGCAACAATTGCCTTATATGCGATTAACGGTGGCAGAAGGACGAAAACAAAAAAAGGCAACAATTGGCTTATATGTGATTAATGGCAGCAGAGGGGCGAAAACAAAAATGGCAACAATTGCCTTATATGTGAATAATGGCAGCAGTGGGACGAAAACAAAAAATGGCAACAATTGCCTTATATGTGATTAATGGCAGCAGTGGGACGAAAACAAAAAATGGCAACAATTGCCTTATATGTGAATAATGGCAGCAGTGGGGCGAAAACAAAAAATGGCAACAATTGCCTTATATGTGAATAATGGCAGCAGTGGGACGAAAACAAAAAATGGCAACAATTGCCTTATATGTGATTAATGGCAGCAGTGGGGCGAAAACAAAAAATGGCAACAATTGCCTTATATGTGATTAATGGCAGCAGAGGGGCGACAATAAGAAATGGCAACAATTGTCTTATATGTGATTAATGGCAGCAGTGGGGCGAAAACAAAAAATGGCAATTATTGCCTTATATGTGATTAATGGCAGAAGAGGGACGAAAACAAAAAATTACAACAATTGCCTTAAATGTGGTTAATGGCAGCAGAGGAGCGAAAACAAAAAATGGCAACAATTGCCTTATATGTGATTAATGGCAGCAGAGGGGCTAAAACAAAAAATGGCAACAATTGCCTTATATGTGATTAATGGCAGGAGAAGGGCGAAAATAAAAAATGGCAACAATTGCCTTATATGTGAATAATGGCAGCAGAGGGGCGACAATAAAAAATGGCAACAATTGCCTTATATGTGATTAATGGCAGCAGAGGGGCAACAATAAAAAATGGCAACAATTGCCTTATATGTGATTAATGGCAGCAGTGGGGCGAAAACAAAAAATGGCAACAATTGCCTAAAATGTGATTAATGGCAGAAGAGGGACGAAAACAAAAAATGGCAACAATTGCCTTATATGTGATTAATGGCAGCAGTGGGGCGAAAACAAAAAATGGCAACAATTGCCTAAAATGTGATTAATGGCAGGAGAGTGGCGAAAACCAAAAAAGTCAACAATTGCCTTATATGTGATTAATGGCAGCAGAGGGGCAAAAACAAAAAATGGCAACAATTGCCTTATATGTGATTAATGGCAGGAGAGGGGCGACAATAAAGAATGGCAACAATTGCCTTATATGTCATTAATGGCAGCAGTGGGGCGAAAACAAAAAATGGCAATTATTGCCTTATATGTGATTAATGGCAGAAGAGGGACGAAAACAAAAAATGGCAACAATTGCCATAAATGTGGTTAATGGCAGCAGTGGGGCGAAAACAAAAAATGGCAACAATTGCCTTATATGTGATTAATGGCAGCAGAGGGGCGAAAACAAAAAATGGCAACAATTGCCTTATATGTGATTAATGGCACGAGAGGGGCGACAATAAAAAGGGGCGACAATTGCTTCAAAATGTGATACGGCAGAAGAGGACGAAACAAAAAATGGGCAACACTGCCTTTATAAGGTGATTAATGGCAGGAGAGGGCGAAAACAAAAAAAGGCAACAATTGCCTTATATGTGATTAATGGCAGCAGAGGGGCGACAATAAAAAATGGCAACAATTGCCTTATATGTGAATAATGGCAGCAGAGGAGCGACAATAAATAATGGCAATAATTGCCTTATATGTGATTAATGGCAGAAGTGGGGCGAAAACAAAAAATGGCAACAATTGCCTTATATGTGATTAATGGCAGAAGAGGGGCGAAAACAAAAAATGGCAACAATTGCCTTATATGCGATTAACGGCAGCAGAGGAACGAAAACAAAAAATTGCAAGAATTGCCTTATATGTGATTAATGGCAGCAGTGGGGCGAAAAAAAAAATGGCAACAATTGCCTTCTATGTGAATAATGGCAGCAGTGGGGCGAAAACAAAAATGCCAACAATTGCCTTATATATGCGATTAACGGTAGAGGACGAAAACAAAAAATGGCAACAATTGCCTTATATGTGATTAACGGCAGTGGGCGACACAAAAATGGCAAACAATTGCCTTATATGTGATTAATGGCAGCAGAGGGGCGAAACAAAATGGCAACAATTGCCTTATATGTGATTAATGGCAGCAGAGGGCAAAACAAAAAATGGCAACAATTGCCTTATATGTGATTAATGGCAGCAGAGGGCGACAATAAAAATGGCAACAATTGCCTTATATGTGAATAATGGCAAGAGGGCGACACAAAAAATGGCAAACAATTGCCTTATATGTGATTAATGGCAGAAGAGGGACGAAAACAAAAAATGGCAACAATTGCCTTATATGTGATTAATGGCAGCAGTGGGGCGAAAACAAAAAATGGCAACAATTGCCATATATGCGATTAACGGCAGCAGAGGGACGAAAACTAAAAATGGCAACAGTTGCTTTATATGTGATTAATGGCAGCAGAGTGGCGAAAACAAAAAATGGCAACAATTGCCTAATATGTGATTAATGCCAGCAGAGGGGCGACAAGAAAAAATGGCAACAATTGCCTTTTATGTGATTAATGGCAGGAGAGGGGCGACAATAAAAAATGGTAACAATTGCCTTATGTGTCATTAATGGCAGCAGTGGGGCGAAAACAAAAAATGGCAATTATTGCCTTATATGTTATTAATGGCAGAAGAGGTACGAAAACAAAAAACGGCAACAATTGCCTTATGTGGTTAATGGCAGCAGTGGGGCGAAAAAAAAATGGCAACAATTGCCTTATATGCGATTAACGGTGGCAGAGGGACGAAAGCAAAAAATGACAACAATTGCCTTAT
>NW_024753013.1:0-13157 GCF_018991925.1 Homarus americanus | reverse complement strand
CATCACTACATATAACACCGCCCATCATCACTACATATAACATCATCCATCATCACTACATATAACTCTATCCATCATCACTACATATAACACCATCCAGCATCACTACATATAACACCAACCATCATCACTACATATAACATCATGCATCATCAATATATATATATAACACCATCCATCATCACTACATATATTACCCTCTTATCATCACTACATATAACACCATCCATCATTACTACAATATAACGCCATCCTTCATCACTACATATAACACCATCCATCATCACTACATATTATAACACCATCCATCATCTTTACAAACACCATCCATCATCTTTACAAACACCATCCCTCTTTACTATAGTGATAAACAGAGCTTTATTTTGTTGTCAATTTCTTTAAATTCCAACCTTATTAAACCGTAATTCTTTCTGTATGGTCAAATTTTGATTTGACCTCAGTGAGAGAGCTGTTAGTGTCAGTACATCACAATGGTGTTCCGACGCACTGTGTCGAAGGTGACTAAGGTGGAGGTGAAGCCTTGCCAGATGAAGGAGAAGGGCCCCCGATCTAACAAACTGCAGACCACAAAACACACTAAGACCCAAAACAACAAGACCCAAAACAACAAGAAGAAGAAGGAAACTACCACTTTCTGCCGTGTACAAAAGGACCAGTACCTGCCATGGGGAGACTACATCTTCACCGGGAAAAAGACACAAAAGAAGCGCTGAACCTACGCTTCTGATATTTAAAAATACTGTAATAAAAAACATATTAATTGATTTTGTTTGTATTATTTATGCTTTTTTTTATTTTCATCTGTAAGCGTGCTGTTTTGGGAATATATTTTGAGTTACATAATATTTAGGTACAGCAGTTTATTTCACTGTATCTACTTGTTTACCAAGTAACTGGACTTACAGTCTCCGATCGGGATTCTCAAAACAAATATTTGGCATCGAACTCCGTAAGTGAGCTCGTAATCTAGCCTGTAACTTACAGGACCTCAACACGATCAACCTGGATATAGTAGTCGCTATTTCCGGATTGCATGAAAAAAAATTAATAATATATGTTTTAATAATGCTTGTTAGACTTGTTTTATCATAGAATAATGAAAATGTTTTGTACATCAACATACTAAAATACAATATTAGTTTTTTTTTACGACAAGAAGAGGCTTGGCTGTTCTATTTCTCGCTTTATGGAAGAGATGCAGCTTTTGTCTTATTACAACTTTTCAAGTAATTTGTACCAAAATAGAAGATTTTTATTGTCCACATTTAGGGTATATTTTTTTTTATGACTGAATAAACTTGCAGATAGACCTTATTAATGTGGTATAGCTGTAAATATCCTTCAGTAATGAAATCCAAATATGAGGTCAAGTGAACATTTTTGCTTAGACTCCGCCTTTGTTAGGACCAAGTTATAACAAGTTATTCTGCCAAGTATCCAATAAGTACCCATGACTCAGAGTTAAATAATACCTAACCTAATCTAAGTTCATCAAACTTAATAAAAAAAGTGGGGCAAAAAATAAGTGGTAAAGAAATTTTTTTCTCAGAAAAAGAATTATATTCAGAGGTTTTTTATCTGATACCTTCAGTCGTGATTATTTTGATGCAAAATTAGTAAAATGTATTTAACCCTAACACTACCTCACCTTACCTAATCTTACCTTACCTTATCTAACCTAACCTAATGTTACCTAACCTAACCAAGCCGCAACGCTCATGACACAATTGAGTTCTCTAGAAAGTTTTAATTTCATTTTCTTTTTTTAAAAATACATTTGCAGAGACAACAAACGTTTGATAATTATTTCTCCAACATATCTATAAATCTGTTGATGATATATAAATTTAGGATAGGTTAGGTTTGGTGTGATTAGGATAGGTTAGGCTAGTTTAGGATAGTCTAAGTTAGCTTAGGAAAGGCTAAGTTAGGTTACGATACACTAGGTTAGGTTTTAATCTGCATGATATTTTTACTGAACTTTTAAACGATGTTATAATCCTGGCAGCAGGGTATCGATCACGAAAATAACACTTTGGTAGTTATAACATTTGATAAAGTTTATTATTACTGTAACATGAAACAAATCACTATAGCTGTACTTATCAATCCAGTATTAAATCTGTATTATCTTTGACCATCGCTCATTGGCCAGCTTATCTCTGCACTGTTCTCTGATATAATAAAGTATTGGTGAATGGGAATATTAATCATTTGTGAGTCACTTACTATAAAGGAAACTGTAACGGATTCTATGGACAGTTGGGAATATTTTCACGGAATAAGTCGGAGTAACTCCCCTCTTGCCCAAAAGCGATCCAAGGAGTTAATTCACAGAGCGAAAATCTAGACGAGTCTTCCTTGTTTGTTTTAGGTCATAACAACGAAAAGTTTAATAATGTTTATTACAATGATTCAGGTTTTACTGTAATTCTTCTTTTTTATATTTTTAGTATTTTGTAGATTTTTTCACCCAGTTCATTTCTTGTTTAGATTCATTATTGCAATTATTTTTATTACAGAGTTGAATTAAAAGTTTATATCTAAGTATTTTACAGCTTCACAAATACTTTTATAAAATGTTGATACACACAGTGGACAGTTTTAGTTCTTTCTTGTAATACCTCAGTATTACTCTGTTAAATTCTTACCATTTACACCTGACCATTTATTTATTTATTTTACAAATTGTTTAAAGAGAGAACATCACCAGCAGGATACAGATGATGAAGTAAATAGAAGTTTGTAACCTAACCCTACCCCCCACTGCTACCCCTCCCTCTTGTCCCACATTCTTACCCCTTACTCCTACCCCTTACTCCCACCCCTTAATCCCACCCCTTATTCCCACCCCTTATTCCCACCCCTTGCTCCCACCCCTTCCTTCTACCCCTTACTTCTACCCCTTACTCCTACCCCTTACTTCTACCCCTTACTTCTACCCCTTACTCCTACCACTTACTCCTACCACTTACTCATACCCCTTACTCCCACCCCTTGCTTCCACCCCCTGCTTCCACCCTCTTACTCGTACCCCTTGCTCCCACCCCTTACTCCTACCCCTTACTGCCACCCCTTACTGCCACCCCTTACTCCCACCCCTTACTCCTACCCCTTACTCCCACCCCTTAATCCCTGTAATCCCACCCTTAGCCCGCCTCCACCCCGCCTCCCACCCTTACTCCCACCCCTTACTCCTACCCCTTACTCGCACCCCTTGCCTCCCACCCGCCTCCACCCTTACTCCCGCCTTACTCCCCTCCTTACTCCACCCCTTACTCCCACCCCTTACTCCCACCCCTTACTCCCTACCCTTACTCCCACCCCTTACTCACACCCCTAACTCCCACCCTTACTCCCACGCCTTACTCCCATGCCTTACTCCCACCCCTTACTCCCACCACTTACTCCCACCCCCTTACTCCCACCCCTTACTCCTACCCCTTACTCCTACCCCTTACTCCCACCCCTTACTCCCACCCTTACTCCCACCCCTTACTCCCACCCTTACTCCACCCGCCTCCCACCTGCTCCACGCCTTACTCCACACGCCTTCTCTCCACCCCTTACTCCACCCTTACTCCACCCCTTCTCCCGCCCTACTCCCCACGCCTTACTCCACGCCTTACTCCTGCCTCCTACCCCTTGCTCCCACCATTCTCCCATCCATACTCCCACCCTTACTCCCACCCCATACTCCCTACCCCATACTCCACCCCTTTCTCCCACCCTTACTCCACCCCTTACTCCACCCCTTACTCCACCCCTTACTCCACCCCTTACTCCCACCCCTTCTCCTTCTCCCACGCCTTACTCCACGCCATACTCCCACCCCTTACTCCCACCCCTTACTCCACCATTACTCCCATCCCTTACTCCACCCTTACTCCCAGCCCCATACTCCTACCCTTACTCCCACCCTTACTCCCACGCCTTACTCCCACCCCTTACTCCCACCCCTTACTCCCACCCCTTACTCCCACGCCTTACTCCCACCCTTCACTCCTACCCTTCGCTTCTACCCCCACTGTTACCCCACACTACGCTGGTAATTGAAGACATCATACATTTGTTCACTTAGACACCACTTATTATTCAGGACCTAATGGCTATAATATCAGAGTCATTATTCTTAACTCAACTTTATATATATATCAATTGTCAAAACCTTCACCACAAGAAAGAAAAGAACAGTCGGGTATGGCAGAAAATGTAATAAACGAACATGGAGTAAGACATCAAGCTCCATATTGTAAACAAGATCATCGTCATTGTTTATTTATTGCGAGGAAAAATATTGTTCGCAATATAATTATAAAAACCTTCTGTAATTCATTCTCTTCATTACACTAAAAGGTAATGAAGTATATAAAGAAAATAGTTTATAAATTACTAAAATAAAAATACGTATAAAAAAGTAAAATAACATCTATTGATGGAATAGAAAAGAATTATATCGTAAGTGGGTAAAAGATTTCTTAGGTAGGTTTTAGAATACAATAACTGTTTTCTGCATTACACCGATGGTTCCAAGTCAGAAATTATCCTTAAGTTTTGTGAATCAGTATTTACAGTTTTTCTTAAAGGGTGACTTAAGTTACGGTCACACGAACCCTTTGATGAGCAATTAATTTGGAGCAAGAAATTACGAGTAATTTCTTCCAAATGTGGTCACACGAGTGGCTCTTGGTTCAGTTACTACAGCAAGAAAAAAAAGTTAACGCCGCTGTGCGAGTAGAAGGGAGACGGAACATCACAACAACAATGCAGACGACGCAGCAGCTATCCTTGGTATTATTGTTATTATTAAAAAGAAATGAGAGAAAGCGAAGAAAAACTATTGGGGACTCGTAAGTGGCTGGCGAGGAGGAGGAACGAGTGTTTAATATAGACTGGTTCAACTATCGTAGTTACAGTAGGGAGGGTTGTTAGTGTGTGGAGAATGACCGGCTGTATGGGCTTGTGTTTTGTAAACAAACACGCTAAAACACCACCCAAATAATAAACTCAGTGTGTCGTAAAAAACTGTTTGTGCATTTTATACATAATGTTATTGATCTATGTTATATATAGCCAAGGTAAATACTCGATAAATAAGCTTCGTGTCATTAAATATGGTATTAACCGGGTTTTGAACCGATAATCTTGCTCGAAATAGTCAAGAAATTGACTATCACGATTATCAATAAAAATGCTTCAAAAACTTGCTCGAATTTCTCGAAAATTGCTCGAAATAACTTTCCGGCAAGAAATTGCTAAAAAAAAATGCGCCCATGTGACCAGTGCTTTAAGAATTGTATGATATCCTCATGGCAATGGAAACACACACACACACACACACTCACCCCATACACAGTCACACACTCACCATGCACAATCACACACACCCATACACACACCGTACATGCACAAACCATACACACACATACACACACACACACACACACACACACCATACATACACACACCATACACATACACACACCATACACACATACACACACACACACACACACACCATGCACACACCATACAAACAAACAAACACACACCATATACACACACACACACACACACACACAATGCACACACACACACCATGCACACTCACACACACACACCATGCACACTCACACCATGCACACACACACACTAATTGTTTTAATTTAGTTCTTGGAACTCTTAAGTGGCAGCGCTTGATGTAAACACTTCTTGGCATTTTCTGTTTATCTAGTAGCAGGTATACACACAGATGTAATATGAGAAAATAAATTATGAATTCTGTCCAGGGAAGTGTTGTGAATATGACCTTGAGATAACACTTGTGTTAAGTGTGAATTTCCCTGTCTAGTGATATGTCCAACTACTACTCTGGGCCGCGAGACAGTGGTAGTGATTACAGATTGCCCACGAGGGGGCTAGTTTATTGGGCACCCCCTTACATCCTGTGCAAGGTGAAGCGCAGAAGCGTTTACAGTGCCCAACTGGGAAGCATGCGGAGTTCATGCTTGCCTTTATGACTCATGCATTAAGGGCGTAAAAGGCCTGAAGGGTCATGGGTTTTGTCAGCAAGTTACATAAAGTGACAATGATGAGTGTGTGGGGGGAAAATTCCCGGTACAATTTATCTGTTTATGGCAAAGTGTGGCAGGTCCCTATTAATGTGAGCGGTGTTTACTGAATCAGCTGACCCTGGCTCGACCTTTTGAGAGACGCAAGCCAAGTGATCTAAGAGTCGTGAATAACATGGTGAATTACTTGGTGTTATTCATTTGGGTGAATATTTGTATAAATCAAAGGTGCTGTCACACACACACACACACACACACACACACCACACGTGGCACACCACCAACACACAGTTTCTGAGAAGGAGTTTGAGATTGTATTTAACGAAGTCTTAACTGGGAAAATGTTGTATGGCTTTTGTTATGGGGTAAGTTCTGGCGTGAACATTAAGACTATTTTCATAATTTTTTGTAACTAATATTTTTATCTGCCTGGTACAATTATTTATTAATTTGTATTGTAAGTTATGTCTTGATAGTCGATGTAATGTAACAATTTATTTTTTGTGTTAATGTTCATATAGATTGGTTCAGTGTTGCGGCTCTGACTCGTCAACGATGTTAATAAGCTCTTGAGTACATACTGCTGGTGAAACTATGTTATATTAACAACACGACAGACAAGTACTATAATACCTTAACATTTAACAATAATTCAGCCTTAATTTAATTTTTTCACCAACTTAAGACACATAACCCAGAAGGAAGTAAGACGGGCAACATAACGCGGGATATCGTGGCTTCACTAAGTGCAAATTATGGAACTTGAGGTAACACATTATGGGAAAATGCGAGCCCTGCTAAGTGGTTCTCCTCAACATGGACGCAAACATCAGATGGACAAAGAAACAGAAGAACCCCGGATATACATTCATTTATTCTACAAAAAAGTTACGTAAACGAGCGTTAAATACGTTTAAGTAATCACAGTTTACGAAGCTGAAGTCGAGATATTAGAAGATGAAGAAGACTTTAGCATATCAGTATACCCCACGACCGGCGCCAGGATGTTAAGTGTGCCATCAGGGTATATTAGCGCTGAGAGACGGGTGCTATCGTGGTATATTAGCATACCTTCACCCTGAATGGTATATCCAAAAGTACAGGATTTACTTCACAGATATTTAGTTATATCTATCGGTATATTATATAAATTATATCAATATATCTGTGTATACCAAATATGGCATCAGAGTATATCACCGTTTGCCATCATATTCTCTAAATAACCTCAAAGTATACCCCCGAATGTTTAATATCATACACTATAAATGACACTGTAGTATGTTAGTATATAATCAGGGTATAACATAAATAATATCAGCATTGTTTAGAATATCATATATATTAAGCGTGAGGAATGGATGTATATGATTCAATATATCACAGTTACATAAAGCGGTATGTCCGCTCATCAGCATATCACTAGAATGACATCAGAGTATAGGACACTATACTCCAATAAATACTGTCAGGTATCTAAGTATATCAGGGTAATCACTGAGAAGTGTCAGAACATATCAGCATATTCCTTGACTGGTAACAAAGCATATCAACATACTCAAAGTATAATCAATGTCTCCGGAATAAACAATCCAGTGACAGCAGCATATATTTCTGAAAATCAGCTGTGAAATATGTTCAGAACAGCCCAAAGCATACTATAATACTAAGCAACATTTGAAATATACCAGTATACTTCTTAACAGTCA
Source organism: Homarus americanus (assembly GCF_018991925.1). NCBI lineage: Eukaryota > Metazoa > Arthropoda > Malacostraca > Decapoda > Nephropidae > Homarus > Homarus americanus. The sequence continues at coordinate 5,356 of NW_024753013.1, read as the reverse complement.
GGGAAAAAATCATTATACAGATTAGTGTCCTCGAAGCAGATCAACTTGTCTCCTGCTTTCTGGGGACCCATTAGTGGCATATCAGTATATCCAAAGAGACACATCGGAGTATATTACCATATATCCCAAGTGCCATGAAGGGATATCAACATACCTGAGTATATTAACTAGCTCTCATAGTCTTCCACTCTCTCTTAGATCCATCAGAATATGTCAGCATATCACCCTATCTTCTGAAGGTCCAGTTTACCTTGTTCGAAAGTATGTCGAAGCATACTAACAGATCCCCTGAATGCCTTGAGAACATATCAGTATACTTCTAGGTTAATTCATATCATATCAGTATATCCCCTGAATCTAAGGTATAGCTAACCTCATTTCAAATTATTATTAGAGTATGTTAACATATTCCCTTAGAAGCATACCAGCATATCTCTTATGTCATTACAGTCAACCAGTATACGCTCAGAGATAGATGCAAGCATATCAGGGTATATTAGCATACCCTGTAAGAGAGATATGAGCCTATCTACATAACCAAGTATATCAGCATACCCCATATGCTCTTATAGTACATCAGCACACCCTCTGAGAGACAGAACCATACCAACATATCAGAACATATTAGTATATCCTTTAGAGTGATATGAACATAATGGCATATCAGATGACAAGAGTATATCAGCATAGTCTTTGAGGAGCATATCAGACCAACCTAGCATAAGCTCTTTAAGATAGATGGGAGCATATCTTAAATAGACTGGAACATACCAGAGCATATTAGCATATTAGCATATTAGCAAGGTGAGGGGGAGGAGGAGGAGGCAGGTGTCCACCGACCAGGTATGCCGATAGTCTGGTGATAATGTGGGTAAAACTGGTGTGTGTGTGTGTGTGTGTGTGTGTGTGTGTGTGTTCGTTCTCATGTTTATTTCTTGTAAGGTATGTGTCACCTAGCCGGCCATTTTGTTTACATTTTTCGGTCGCTCTAAAATACCATTAAAACAATATTGAGTATAAACGTTTGGCTCAACTGATGATGTCAAACATGTCCCAACTTTTTTTTGCCTCAACTCCACATTCTGTAACTCATTTAGGTAGATGTCCCTCACTACACATACACTGGACTATGTGTAATGTTGCAGCTAATGTGTTATCAAGATATTGCACATTATAAGTTCATGTGTGGTCATTATTATATCAAACGGAGGAATTTTAAAGAGCTATTACGCCACCTGTATCATTAGTTGTCGCCAGGTGAAGGAATGTTTAGGTAGATTATATTTTATTTACTGTAATTAAAGTTTCAATACCTAAGACGTTCCACTATAAGAGTCTTTCAACCTCAGGTAAGGTCTAAAGACTTTCTACTCTAGGTCTTACACCCTGGAGTAGCTGTATCGTCCACATAGGTAATTACTCCACAAGGAACTACAAGTTACACCTTGATGTAATACTTCATTTATTGCCAAACTTTATAGGGAAATATTTTTTCACAAAGAATTTCAAGTTACAATTTCACATAACAAGTCACATTACAAACGTTCCTTCGGCTTACAGTTAAACTTTGCAATGTCAAGATATTTTTTTCACTGCAGAGGAAAGTATGCGTCATCATCACCACACACACACACACAAAGACAAAACTCCTGTATCCAGATTCTCAAAAGTTTATAAATTAAATTCTTCCCTAAAATTAAACAGACAATACATCTATTTATCATAGAGTATGTGAACAATATCGACGCCATATTGGTTACCATCTTTGAGTTATATAATTAGTTAGCTTCATAGTGTTAATTATTTAGTTAAAAAGGAAAAATAATCTACTAGTGTGTGTTGTGACCAAAATATATCAACATTGTATTTACTTTCTCCTCCAGGGGCACTAAGTCTAGAAAAATGACACAATTGACATCTACATAGAGTGACTGATCAAGGGTAGATATTGGCTACCTTTTGTGTTACTTTGAGGTCGTAAGAACACACAGAGCTGCTCTTAAGGATGTTTACCACAATACACCTCAACCAGTTTCTCATTCACAATAAATCTGGTTCACAAGATACACCGTAAATTTTATTAGAATACAATAATCAATTACTGTATTATTGTATTGAGGCGAATAGTCTTATGGTGTTAAGATGTGTTCTTAAGCCACGAAGGTAAACAAAAGGTATTCAATATCTGCCTTGGTTGACGATGATCTGTAGACGTTAGCAAGTCCTCCTCCTCCTGCTCTCGAGTAAGGTAAGGAAGGCCTCACCTGACCAAAATTGTTAATTAAGATAGATTACCTGAAGATTAACCCTCCCAGCTTATTTCAACTAATGATTAACCTAACGCTACTTGGGAAGTTAAGTTAGTTAGGTTAGGTTAGGGTAGGGAAGGGTAGGGTAGGGTAGGGTAGGGTAGGGTAGGGTAGGGTAGGTCAGGTCAGGTCAGGTCAGGCAGTGCCAGTGTAGTTAATCTTGAGGTTAAATAAACTAGAGGCTAATCTTCACATGAGCCAGTAAGACACTTTGACGGAGGCGGTTACGTACAACAGGAAAGCTCTGATAACATATAATGTACAGTATATACCGTTTAAGTTGCGTCAGCAGCTCTATACACCACTTATTGACTTACTCATTCACTGCCGTAGAAATATTTACTTCTCTAACAGTTTTCTATATGGTTCCCAGTCATTATAATACGACCTTGTAAAATCAAATGATCTAAATTAAACTAAACTTATCCAAATTAAACTTATTAGCTAACAAATCCTTCTAAAACACGATATATGCAAATCAAAAGTTCTAAATTCAACTTAACTTATCGTAATATAACTATTATAACTAAACCATTTTAATTAAACCTAACCTAAACACCTCAGGTGCCACAAACAGAAGGAAAAAACACCTTTAATATTATCGTGTAGGAGGCCCCTGTAACCCACTAACTCCAGGTAATGCATCTATATCAATCTACCTGCGTTAGAAGCTCTATACGTGGCTATGATCGTTACCCACTGCTGGAGAACATTTGTACTTCTATAATTACCCCTGGAGAAACAATGCACCAATTTACGATTTATTTATTTTATTTTTCATTTATTTTTTATTCTTGGTCCATACTGTAAACATCGCCCGCTTGTGAGTCCCGTCAGCCATTTTGTTCTAACTTTCGGGGATTCTAAAATAAGCTATAAATAAATAAATAAATAAATAAATAAAACAAGCATCTTTTGTTTTTCTAACCCATGAGCTGTGAGTCTTCATTATATACTTCAACATTACTGTAAACTAAGGCTAGAGAGGGTGTGTACAGTACTAGTGGAGTCAAGACGAGAAGGTATTTCAAATCCATAAAGGGTTTTACAAGTGGAGAGTCTTACAAGTGGAGGGTCTTACAGGTGGAGAGTCTTACAAGTGGAGGGTCTTACAGGTGGAGGATTTTAATAAGGATAAATACAGCAAGTCTTACAGTTGAATCAGCCAAGTCGAGGAAAACTCTTAAGAGTCACGTAACTTCTACCTGGTGTTACCTGTAATCAAGCTAAGGTATATGTAAGAAGAATATTATCTCGTACTATCCATTCCTCTTCCACTATCCTGCGAGGTGGTGTATTAATAGGCACAGATACTCATGATAAAGAAGGAATAAAGAGAAAGACGCAAGATACCTATAAAATGCGACAGAATATACCCACACATGCGTAATCCTAACCCATCCCAACCCAACCCAACCCTATCCTACCCCCAGCTTCACCACAGTACACAAAGTCATTCTTGGTATCAGAATGACGCCTAAACACCCTGTATCGCCTAAGACACATTTGAATCGGATGGTTCGTTGACGGTTTTATTTCTTCGGTATAAACCAGAGAAGCAATTAGTTCGTGGGAACAGTGAGTCAAAATACTTCACATCAGCTTCGTTTACGACCTCCAGCTGATATTTACTTTGTTGTCTATATCAATCACATTTTATAATGAAAACAAAAATATGGTTAGTTACTTAAAAATGAAAAAAACATCATACTTAGATACTTAAGAGTGAGGAAAAAAGATACTTAAGATACTTAAAAATAAAAACACTCTTTGATACTTAAATTAGGACAAAATAAACGGACATAAAAATTTAACTATGAGCGGTGGATATTACGACATGTACCGGCTATCAATACAGAGGCGCTATTTAGCCGTGAAGTTCTCTCAGAAACTCAACAAGACAATATGTGGTCACGTAAAAATTTCAGGTTAATTTTTAACACCATCCGTCATTTTAAACCTTGGCACCTGTAGATTAAGAAAATATATGGTGATATTTTTTCTGATGGGATAAAGGTCGTATTTGTCCAGAGAAGTAAGAGGAAAAAAATCACTTGAGAGGGATGACGCACAGAGTGTCTAAGGTGATAAAAGATCATATACTACCATTTGGGTTTTCAAATTAAGTTCATTACATAAAATATCAAACTCATAAAGATTACAAAAGAACAGAACATCATGAGCTCTCTACAGCTATTGTCAGCCGTCAATATGCTGATGTACAGAAGCTACACAATGTTATTGGTGACTGTAATCCCAGGAAAATGATGCTCTTTTAAACTTGGTAACTGGAGCTGTAATGCCAGAAAATGCCAAATATGACAATCTATGTGCATATGAAGTTGGAAGACAAAATTATGAAAATTTTGTCAAGAAACGTATTGTTGGTCCATTGAGCATCTGGGAAAAGATGTCCAAGGTTAATCTTCTGTCGTGGAAAGCAGCAAATAAGACTTCAACCATCAAATTGCTATCACAAGTTATAGAACTTAAGCAGGACATACAGTATATGCATCACAGAAGGGCAGCACTGTACATATCAAGTCACCAGACACTGATGTGTTTGGCATATTAAAGCAGCCTCAACTTGGAGAAAATACAAGTATGAAAACAGGAACTGGTGAGCGACGACACATTGGGCAGAGAGCCTTACAGGTTTCCATGCCTTCACAGGATCTGACTGCATTGGAAAATTTGTTGGCAAAGGAAAGAAAGCATGTTGGAGCACTTTGATGAAATCTAACACAAAAGTCCTAGATGCATTCAAGATGCTGAGTAGACCAAATGCCCTCCAGCAGACATGTTTATTGGTCTAAAGGAATTTGTATTTAAGCTCTACTGTCCACGAATGACTTTCACTAAACTATCATAACTTAGATGGCATCTCTTCAAGAAAACGCAGGCAGAAGCTGGAGAACTACCAGCGACTGCAGCAACTCTAAAGTATCATATATTGAGAGGAAGGTATCAAGCTCTTCTGTGGTGTTGTGATGCAGACAGTGAAATGCTTTCACAATTAGAGCATGGCTGGAAGATTGACAATGACT
>NW_024753012.1:0-16821 GCF_018991925.1 Homarus americanus | reverse complement strand
TCATTAGTGACATAACCCGGGGTGTGAGGGCCGGGCACCGCTTTAGTGACATGACCCGGGGTGTGTGGGCCGGGCACCCTTTCAGTGACATGACCAGGGGTGTGAGGACCGGGCACCGCTCCAGCACAATGGCCTGGGGTGTGAGGGCTGGGCACCCCTTCAGTGTCATGACCCGGATGTGTCAGGGCCTGACACCCCACCAGCACCATAGCCCGTGGTGTGAGGGCCGGGCACCCCTGCAGCACCATGAACCGGGGTGTGAGGGCCAGGCACCCCTTCAGTGCCATGACCAGGGGTGTGAGGACCTGGCAAAGCTTCAGTGCCATGGCCAGGGGTGTGACGGCCGGGCACCTCATCAATGCCATGACCCGGGGTGTGAGGGCCGGGCACCCTAAAGTGCCATGAAACGGGGTGTGAGTGCCGGGCACCCAAACATTGCTTTGAACAAGGGTGTGAGGGTGGGTCACCCTTTCACAAGACCTGGGGTGTCAGGGCTGGGCACCCCTCCAGCACCATGACCCGGAGTGTGAGGGCCGCGCACCCCATAAGTGACATGAACCGGGGTTTTAGGGCCGGGCACCCCTTCAGTGACATTAAACGGGGTGTGGGGGCAGGGCACCCCTACAGTGTTATGAACCGGGGTGTGAGGGCCGGGCACCCTTTCACATGACCCGGGGTGTAAGGGACGGGCACCCCTTCAGCACCATGACCCGGGGTGTGAGGGCCAGGCACCCCTTCAGTGCCATGACCCGGGAGTGTGAGAGCGGGCACCCCTTAGCACCATGACCCGAGGTTGTGGATAGGGCCGGGCACCCCTCTTCAGTGCCATGACTCCGGGTGTGTGAGGGGCCGGCACCTTCAGTGTCAGGAATCGGGGTGTGAGGGCCGGGCACGCTTTCAGTGTCATGAACGGGGTGGAGGGCCGGGCACCCCTACAGTGCTGCGAACTGGTGTGAGGGCCGGACACCGCTTCAGCACCCGCGACCTGGGGTGTGAGGGCTGGCACCCCTTCAGTGCTTGTCCGGGGCGGTGGGTCACAAGACCACTTCAGTGACATGACCTGTGTGAGGGCTGGGCACACCTTCAGAGACATGACCAAGGGTGTGGAGGACTGCACCCTTTCAGTGCCATGAATTGGGGTGTGAGGGCCGGGCACCCCTTCAGTTTCATGACCCGGGGGTGTCAGGGCCTGAAACCCCTCCAGCACCATGGCCCGGGGTGTGAGGGCCGGGCTCCCTTGCAGTGCCATGAATCGGGGTGTGAGGGCCGGGCACCACTTTAGGTACATGACCAGGGGTGTGAGGGCCGGGCAAAGCTTCAGTGCCATGGCCAGGGGTGTGAGGGCCGGGCACCTCATGAGTGTCATGACCCGGGGTGAGACCGGGCACCCATTAAGTGCCATGAAACGGGGTGTGAGTGCCGTGCACCCATACAGTGCTTTGAACCAGGGTGTGAGGGTCGGGCACCCCTTCACATGACCAGGGGTGTGAGGGACGGGCACCCCTTCAGCACCATGACCCGGGGTGAGGGCCGGGCACCCCTTCAAGCCATGACCCTGGGTGTGAGGGACGGGCACCCCTACAGTGCTGCGAACCGGGGTGTGAGGGCCGTGTACCCCTTCACATGACCTGGGGTGTGAGGGTCGGGCACCCCTTCAGTAAAATGAATCGGGGTGTTAGGGCTGGGCATCCCTTCAGCACTATGACCCAGGGTGTTAGGGCCGGGCTCGATTTCAGTGCTAAGAATCAGGGTGTGAGGGCCGGGCACCCCATCAGCACCATGACCCGGGGTGTGAGGGCCGGGAACCCCTTCAACCCCATGACCCGGGGTGTGAGGGGCCAGGCACCACTAGGTCCATGACCCGGGGTGTCATGGCCGTGCCTAAGTGACATGACCCAGGGTGTGAGGGCCAGGCACCTTCTGTTGACATGACCTGGGGTGTAGAGGCCACCCCTCCACTTTCCTGGGAACTGGGTGTGAGCGCCAGAGCACCTCTTCAGTGCCCTTGACCCAGGGGTGAGGCCGGGCATCGCCCAGTGACATGACCCGGGGTGAGGCCGGACACCCTTTCAGTGACGCAGACCGGGGTGTGAGGCCAGGCACCTCCAGCACCATGACCCGGGGTGTGAGGGCCGGGCACCCTTTCAGTGACATGACCCGGGGTGTGGAGGCCGGGCACCCCTCCAGCACCATGACCAGGGGTATGAGGGCCGGGCACCCATTTAGTGCTATGACCCGGGGTGTGAGGGCCGGGCACCACTTTAGGAACATGACCAGGGGTTTGAAGGCCGGGCAAAGCTTCACTGCCATGGCCAGGGGTGTGAGGGCCGGGCACCTCATCAGTGCCATGATCCGGGGTGTGAGGGCTGGGCACCGCTTTAGTGACATGACCCGGGATGTGAGGGCTGGGTACCACTTCAGTGACAAGACCCGGGCTGTAAGAGCCGGGCACCCATTCAGTGACATGACCCGGGGTGTGAGAGCCGGGCACCCCTTCAGTGTCACGAATCGGGGTGTGAGGGCCGGGCACCCCTTCTGTGAAATGACCCGGGGTGTGAGGGCCGGGCACCCCTTTAGTGACATGACCTGGGGTGTGACGGCCGGGCACCCCTCCAGCACCATGACCCGGGGTGTGATTGCCAGGCAACTCTTCAGTGCCATGACCCGGGGTGTGAGGGCCGGGCACCTCAGCACCATGACCCGGGGTGTGAGGGTCGGGCACCCTTTCAGTGACATGACCCGGGGTGTGAAGGCCGGGCACCCCTCCAGCACCATGACCCGGGGTATGAGGGCCGGGCACCCCTTTAGTGCTATGACACGGGGTGTGAGGGCCGGGCACCACTATAGGTACATGACCAGGGGTTTGAGGGCCGGGCAAACCTTCAGTGCCATGGCCAGGGGTGTGAGGGCCGGGCACCTCATTAGTGCCATGACCCGGGGTGTGAGGGCTGGTCACCACTTCAGTGACATAACCCGGGGTGTGAGGGCCGGGCACCGCTTTAGTGACATGACCCGGGGTGTGTGGGCCGGGCACCCTTTCAGTGACATGACCAGGGGTGTGAGGGCCGGGCACCGCTCCAGCACCATGGCCTGGGGTGTGAGTGCCGGGCACCCCTTCAGTGTCATGACCAGGATGTGTCAGGGCCTGACACCCCTCCAGCACCATGGCCCGTGGTGTGAGGGCGGGGCACCCCTGCAGCACCATGAACCGGGGTGTGAGGGCCAGGCACCCCTTCAGTGCCATGACCAGGGGTGTGAGGGCCGGGCAAAGCTTCAGTGCCATGGCCAGGGGTGTGACGGCCGGGCACCTCATCAATGCCATGACCCGGGGTGTGAGGGCCGGGCACCCTTAAGTGCCATGAAACGGCGTGTGAGTGCCGGGCACCCAAACATTGCTTTGAACAAGGGTGTGAGGGTGGGGCACCCTTTCACAAGACCTGGGGTGTCAGGGCTGGGCACCCCTCCAGCACCATGACCCAGGGTGTGAGGGCCGGGCACCCCATAAGTGACATGAACCGGGGTTTTAGGGCCAGGCACCCCTTCAGTGACATGAAACGGGGTGTGGGGGCAGGGCACCCCTACAGTGTTTTCAACCGGGGTGTGAGGGCCGGGCACCCTTTCACATGACCCGGGGTGTAAGGTCCGGGCACCCCTTCAGCACCATGACCCTGAGTGTGAGGGCCAGGCACCCCTTCAGCACCATGACCCGGGATGTCATGGCCGTGCACCCCTTCAGTGACATGACCCGCGGTGTGAGGGTCGTGCACCCCTTTAGTGACATAACCCCGGGTTGTGAGGGCCGGGCACCCCTTCAGTGCCATGACCCGGGGTGTGAGGGCCGGGCACCCCTTCAGTGTCAGGAATCGGGGTGTGAGGGCCGGTCACGCTTTCAGTGTCATGAAACGGGGTGTGAGGGCCGGGCACCCCTACAGTGCTGCGAACCGGGGTGTGAGGGCCGGGCACCGCTTCAGCACCATGACCCGGGGTGTGAGGGCCAGGCACCCCTTCAGTGCCATGACCCGGGGTGTGTGGGTCGGGCACCGTTTCAGTGACATGACCCGGGGTGTGAGGGCTGGGCACACCTTCAGAGACATGACCAAGGGTGTGAGGACCGGGCACCCGTTCAGTGCCATGAATTGGGGTGTGTTGTCCGGGCACTCCTTCAGCTCCATGACCCGGTATGTGAGGCCGGGCACCCCTCCAGCACCATGGCCCCTGGGTGCGAGGGCCGGGCACCCTTTCAGTGACATTACCCGGGGTGTGAGGGCCGGGCAACCCTCCAGCACAATGGCCTGAGGTGTGAAGGCCGGGCACCCCTTCAGTGTCATGACCCGGGGGTGTCAGGGCCTGACACACCTCCAGCACCATGACCTGGCGTAGGAGGTCTGGCACACCTTCAGTGCCATGACCCTGGGTGTGAGGGCCGGGAACCCCTTCAGCACCATGATCCAGGGTGTTAGGGCCGGGCTCGATTTCAGTGCCAAGAACCGGGTTGTGAGGGCCGGGCACCTCATCAGCACCATAACCCTGGGTGTGAGGTTTGGGCACACCTTCAATGACATGACCTGGGGTGTGAGGTTCGGGCACACCTCCAGCACCATGACCCGAGGTGTGAGGTTCGGGCACACCTTCAATGACATGACCCGGGGTGTGAGGGCCGGGCACCCCTCAGACACCATGACCCGGGGTGTGAGGGCCGGGCACCCCTCAGACACCATGACCCGGGTTTTGAGGGTCGGGGACCTTTTCAGTGCCATGAATCGGGGTGTGAAAGCCGAGCATCCCTTCAGCACCATGACCCGGAGTGTGAGGGCCAGGCACCCCTTCAGTGCCATGACCCTGGGTGTGAGGGACGGGCACCCCTCCACCACCATGACCCGGGGTGTGAGGGCCGGGAACCGTTTCAACCCCATGACCCTTGGTGTGAGGGCTGGGCACCCCTTTAGGTCCATGACCTGGGGTGTGAGGGCCGTGCACTCCTTCAGTGCCATGACCCGGGGTGTGAGGGCCGGGCACCCTCTCAGTGTCATGAACCGGGGTGTGAGGGCCCGGAACCCTTTCAGTGCCATGAAACGGGGTGTGAGGTCCGGGCACCCCTACAGTGCTGCGAACTGGGGTGTGAGGGCCGGGCACCCCTTCACATGACCCGGGTTGTGAGGGTCCGGCACCACTTCAGTGCCAAGAATCGGGGAGTGAGGGCCGGGAACCCCATCAACACCATGACCCGGGGTGTGATGGCAGGGAACCGCTTCAACCCCATGACCCGGGGTGTGAGGGCCGTGAACCCCTTCAGTGACATGACCCGGGGTGTGAGGACTGGGCACCCCTTTAGTGACATGACCCAGGGTGTGAGGGCTGGGCACCCCTCCAGCACCATGACCTGGAGTGTGAGGGGCTGGGCACCCTCTGGTGTCATGAACTGGGGTGTGAGGGCTGGTCACCCCTTCATTGCCATGAATATGGTGTGTGAGGCCGGGCACCCCTTCAGTGACATGACCCTGGGCGTCAGGGCCGGGCAACCCTTCAGTGCCATGAGCCGGGATGTGAGGGCCGGGAACCCCCTTTAGTGCCATGAAACGGGGTGTGAGGGCCGGGCACCCCTACAGAGCTATGAACCAGAGTGTGAGGGCCGGGCACCCCTTCACTGACACGGGTTGTGAGGGCCGGGCACCTTTTCAGTGCCATGACCCGGGGAATGAGGGCCGGGCACGCCTTCAGAGCTATGATGCGGGGTGTGAGGGCCGGGCATTTTTTCAGTGATATGACCCTGGGTGTGAGGGATGGGCACCCCTTCAATGATATGACCCGGGGGGTGAGGGCCGGGCACTCGTTTAGCTCTATGACCACGGGTGTCAGGGCCGGGCATACCTTCAGTGCCATGACCCGGGGTGTGAGGGCCGGTCACTCCCTACAGAAAAGGCGACCCGGGGGGTGAGGGCCGGGCACTCGTTTAGCTCTATGACCAGGGGTGTGAGGGCCGGGCATACCTTCAGTGCTATGACCCGGGGTGTGAGGGCCGGGCACCCCTTCAGTGACATGACCCAGGGCGTCAGGGCCGGACACCCCTTCAGTGCCATGAGCCGGGGTGTGAGTGCCAGGCACCCCTTCAGCACCATTACCCAGAGTGTTAGGGCCGGGCTCGATTTCAGTGCCAAGAATCGGGGTGTGAGAGCCGGGCACCCCATCAGCACCATGACCCTGGGTGTGATGGCCGGGAACCGCTTCAACCCCATGACCCGGGGTGTGATTGCCGGGCACCCCTCAGGCACTATGACCCGAGGTGTGAGGGCCGGGCACCCCTTCAGTGCCATGAATCGGGGTGTGAAAGCCGGGAACCCCTTCAGCACCATGACCCGGGGTGTGAGGGCCAGGCACCCCTTCAGTGCCATGACCCGGGGTGTGAGTGCCAGGCACCCATACAGTGCTTTGAAAAAGGGTGTCAGGGCTGGGCACCCCTCCAGCACCATAACCCGGGGTGTGAGCGCCGGGCACCCCATAAGTGACATGAGCCGGGGTGTGGGGGCAGGGCACCCCTACAGTATTATGAACCGGGGTGTGAGGGCCGGGCACCTCTTCACATGACCCGGGGTGTAAGGGCCAGGCACCCCATTAGCACCATGACCCGGGGTGTGAGGCCGGGGCACCCCTTCAGTACCATGACCCGGGGTGTGAGGGCCAGGCACCCCTTCAGTGAAATCACCGTGGGTGTGAGAGCTGGGCACCCCTTCATTGACATAACCCGGGATGTTGGCCGGGCACCCTTTCAGTGACATGACCAGGGGTGTGAGAGCCGGGGACCCCTCCAGCACCATGACCCGGGATGAGGGCCGGGCACCCTTCAGCAACATGACCTGGGTGTGAGGGCCGGGCACCCCTCCAGCACCATGAGACCCGGGGTGTGAGGGCTGGAAATTCCCTTCAGTGTCATGACCCGGGGTGTGAGGCCGGCACCCCTCCAGCACCATGACCCGGGGTGTGAGGTCTGCACACCTCAGTGCCATGACCCGGGGTGTGAGGGCCGGGCACCCCTTCAGCACCATAATCCAGGGTGTTAGGGCCGGGCTCGATTTCAGTGCCAAGAACTGGGGTGTGAGGGCCGGGCACCCCATCAGCACCATAACCCGGGGTGTGAGGTTCGGGCACACCTTCAATTTCATGACCCGGGGTGTGAGGTTCGGGCACACCTCCAGCACCATGACCTGGGCTGTGAGGTTCGGGCACACCTTCAATGACATGACCCGGGGTGTGAGGGCCGGGCACCCCTTTAGTGACATAACCCGGGGTGTGAGGGCCGGGCACCCCTCAGACACCATGACCCGTGGTTTTGAGGGTCGGGGACCTTTTCAGTGCCATGAATCGGGGTGCGAAAGCCGAGCATCCCTTCAGCACGATGACCCGGAGTGTGAGGGCCAGGCACCCCTGCAGTGCCATGACCCTGGGTGTGAGGGACGGGCACCCCTCCACCACCATGACCTGGGGTGTGAGGGCCGGGAACCGTTTCAACCCCATGACCCGTGGTGTGAGGGCTGGGCACCCCTTTAGGTCCATGACCTGCGGTGTGAGGGCCGTGCACCCCTTCAGTGCCATGACCCGGGGTGTGAGGGCCGGGCACCCCTTCAGTGTCATGAACCGGGGTGTGAGGGCCCGGCACCCTTTCAGTGCCATGAAACGGGGTGTGAGGTCCGGGCACCCCTACAGTGCTGCGAACTGGGGTATGAGGGCCGGGCACCCCTTCACATGACCCGGGGTGTGAGGGTCCGGCACCACTTCAGTGAAATAAATCGGGGTGTGAGTGCCGGGCACCCCTTCAGCACCATTACCCAGAGTGTTATGGCCGGGCTCGATTTCAGTGCCAAGAATCGGGGTGTGAGGGCCGGGAACCCCATCAGCACCATGACCCGGGGTGTGATGGCAGGGAACCGCTTCAACCCCATGACCCGGGGTGTGAGGGCCGGGCACCCCTCAGGCACCATGACCCGAGGTGTGAGGGCCGGGCACCCCTTCAGTGCCATGAATCGGGGTGTGAAAGCCGGGAACCCCTTCAGCACCATGACCTGGGGTGTGAGGGCCAGGCACCCCTTCAGTGCCATGACCCGGGGTGTGAGTGCCAGGCACCCATACAGTGCTTTGAAAAAGGGTGTGTGGTCCGGGCACCCCTTCACTTGACCCGGGGTGTCAGGGCCGGGCACCCCTCCAGCACCATGACCCGGGGTGTGAGCGCCGGGCACCCCATAAGTGACATGAGCCGGGGTGTGGGGGCAGGGCACCCCTACAGTATTATGAACCGGGGTGTGAGGGCCGGGCACCTCTTCACATGACCCGGGGTGTAAGGGCCAGGCACCCCATTAGCACCATGACCCGGGGTGTGAGGGCGGGGCACCCCTTCAGTACCATGACCCGGGGTGTGAGGGCCAGGCACCCCTTCAGTGAAATCACCGGGGGTGTGAGAGCTGGGCACCCCTTCATTGACATAACCCGGGATGATGGCCGGGCACCCTTTCAGTGACATGACCCGGGGTGTGAGGGCCGGGCACCCTCCAGCACCATGACCCGGGATGAGGGCCGGGCACCCTTTCAGTAACATGACCCGGGGTGTGAGGGCCGGGCACCCCTCCAGTGACCAGGGGTGTGAGGGCCGGGAACCCCTTCAGTGTCATGACCCGGGGTGTGAGGGCCGGGCACCCCTCCAGTACCATGACCCGGGGTGTGAGGGCCGGGAACCCCTTCAGTGCCATGACCCAGGGTGTGAGGGCCGGGCACCCCTTCAATGACATGACCCGGGGTTTGAGGGCCGGACACCCTTTCAGTAACATGACCCGGGGTGTGAGGTTCGGGAACACCTCCAGCACCATGACCCGGGGTGTGAGGTTCGGGCACACCTTCAGTGCCATGACCCGGGGTGTGAGGGCCGGGAACCCCTTCAGCACCATGATCCAGGGTGTTAGGGCTGGGCTCGATTTCAGTGCCAAGAACCGGGGTGTGAGGGCCGGGCACCCCATCAGCACCATAACCCGGGGTTAGAGGTTCGGGCACACCTTCAATGACATGACCCGGGGTGTGAGGTTCGGGCACACCTCCAGCACCATGACCCGGGGTGTGAGTTTCGGGCACACCTTGTTACGACCGTGTCGTATTTTTCTTTTTTTTATATAACATGCTTCCATATTATTCCTGTAATGCTGTGTTGTATTCACTATTATATAATCTAATCACCTTACCCTGTGCTGTTAAGGTTTTAACTGTTATTTGTTCAAACCCATTTTGTATTGTAACCAGTATTCTTTGTTCTCTAACGACCATCTGCATCGTTAAACGACCCACCGGCGGGTCGAGTGGCGGGAACCGACCTTATATATAGGACCCACCAACTGACGGAGTTAGTTCAGTCCTCTTGTCATACAGTACACATCCTTTGTGTGTCACTTGTTACTTAAACTTAATTTATTTGTGTTGTTCCTGTTGCCACCAATGTGGTATATCTATGTGAGTACCTATTTATGTCTCTGTTTGTGTCCATCAGTATTTGCTTAGTTGAATTCAAGTAATTCAGTGTTGTTTCACGTTAGTTAATTTCAGTGATAGTTTTTATATGTTTATGCAGTGTTAACGTAATCCAATGCTTTATTTTTATTCTTTTGATGTTTCGATGTTTTGTATCACTTGTGTCTTAAAAGTTTCGATGGTGAATTAATTTGTTGTGACAGCCTACGAGGCTCTTTATTGTGTTAATATTTAATCAATTAAATTCTTAAAGGTTTACTATATATATTTTTATTCTCTTTTAATTTACTTCACTTTTTGTTTGGTTACGCCTAGAACCTGGATATTAAAGTAAATTAAGAGACGGCGTAACAACCTTCAATGACATGACCCGGGGTGTGAGGGCCGGGCACCCCTTTAGTGACATGACCAGGGGTGTGAGGGCCGGTCACCCCTCAGACACCATGACCCGGGTTTTGAGGGTCGGGGACCTTTTCAGTGCCATGAATCGGGGTGTGAAAGCCGAGCATCCCTTCAGCACCATGAACCGGGGTGTGAGGGCCAGGCACCCCTGCAGTGCCATGACCCTGGGTGTGAGGGACAGGCACCCCTCCACCACCATGACCCGGGGTGTGAGGGCCGGGAACCGTTTCAACCCCATGACCCGTGGTGTGAGGGCTGGGCACCCCTTTAGGTCCATGACCTAGGGTGTGAGGGCCTTGCACCCCTTCAGTGCCATGACCCGGGGTGTGAGGGCCGGGCACCCTCTCAGTGTCATGAAACGGGGTGTGAGGTCCGGGCACCCCTACAGTGTTGCGAACTGGGGTGTGAGGGCCGGGCACCCCTTCACATGACCCGGGGTGTGACGGTCCGGCACCACTTCAGTGAAATGAATCGGGGTGTGAGGGCCGGGCACCCCTTCAGCACCATTACCCAGAGTGTTATGGCCGGGCTCGATTTCAGTGCCAAGAATCGGGGTGTGAGGGCCGGGAACCCCATCAGCACCATGACCCGGGGTGTGATGGCAGGGAACCGCTTCAACCCCATGACCCGGGGTGTGAGGGCCGGGCACCCCTCAGGCACCATGACCCGAGGTGTGAGGGCCGGGCACCCCTTCAGTGCCAGGAATCGGGGTGTGAAAGCCGGGAACCCCTTCAGCACCATGACCCGGGGTGTGAGGGCCAGGCACCCCTTCAGTGCCATGACCCGGGGTGTGAGGGCCGGGCACCCCTTCAGTGACATGAACCTGGGGTGTGAGGGCCGGGCACCCCTCCAGCACCCTGACCCGGGGTTTATTAGCCGGGAACCGCTTCAACCCCATGATCCGTGGTGTGAGGGCCGGACACCCCTTTAGGTCCATGACCCGGGGTGTGAGGGCCGTGCACCCTTTAAGTGCCATGACCCTGGGTGTGAGGGAAGGGGACCCTTTCAGTGCCATGAATCGGGGTGTGAAAGCCGGGCACCCCTTCAGCACCATGACCCGGGGTGTGAGGGCCAGGCACCCCTTCAGTGCCGTGACCCGGGGTGTGAGGGCCGGGCACCCCTTCAGTGACATGACCCGGGGTGTGAGGGCCGGGCATTCTCCAGCACCATGACCCGGGGTGTGAGGGCCGGGAACCGCGTCAACCCCATGATCCGTGGTGTGAGGGACCCGGGTGTGACCCCTTTAGGCCATGACCCGGGGTGTGAGGGCCGTTCACCCTTTCAGTGCCATGACCCGGGGTGTGAGGGCCGGGCACACTTTCAGTGTCATGAAACGGGGTGTGAGGTCCCGGCACCCTTTCAGTGCGATGAAACGGGGTGTGAAGGCCGGGCAACCCTACAGTGCTGTGAACCGGGGTGTGAGGGCCGTGCACCCCTTCAGTGCCATGAATAGGGGTGTGAGGGCCGGGCACCCCTTCAGTGACATGACCCAGGGCGTGGGGCCAGGCAACCCCTTCAGGTCCATGCCTTGGTGTGAACCATGCACCCTTTAGGTCCCTGACCCTTGGTGTGAGGGCCATGCACCCCTTTAGGTCCATGACCCAGGGTGTGAGGGCCGTGAACCCCTTCAGTGACATGACCCGGAGTGTGAGGGCCGGGCACCCCTACAGTGCTATGAACCGGGGTGTGAGGGCCGGTCACCCCTTCAGTGCCATGAATAGGGGTGTGAGGGCTGGGCACCCCTTCAGTGACATGAACCTGGGCGTCAGAGCCGGGCAACCCTTCAGTGCCATGAGCCGGGATGTGATGGCCGGGAACCCCTTTAGTGCCATGAAACGGGGTTTGAGGGCCGGGCACCCCTACAGAGCTATGAACCAGAGTGTGAGGGCCGGGCACCCCTTCACATGACACGGGGTGTGAGGGCCGGGCACCTTTTCAGTGCCACGACCCGGGGTATGAGGGCCGGGCACGCCTTCAGAGCTATGACCCGGGGTGTGAGGGCCGGGCATTTTTTCAGTGATATGACCCTGGGTGTGAGGGACGGGCACCCCTTCAATGATATGACCCGGGGGTGAGGGCCGGGCACTCGTTTAGCTCTATGACCACGGGTGTGAGGAACGGGCATACCTTCAGTGCCATGACCCGGGATGTGAGGGCCGGTCACTCGTTCAGTGCCATGACCCGGGGTGTGAGGGCCGGTCCCTCCTTCAGTGCCATGACCCGGGGGGTGAGGGCCGGGCACTCGTCTAGCTCTATGACCAGGGGTGTGAGGGCCGGGCATACCTTCAGTGCCATGAGCCGGGGTGTGAGTGCCAGGCACCCCTTCAGCACCATTACCCAGAGAGTTAGGGCCAGGCTCGATTTCAGTGCCAAGAATCGGGGTGTGAGGGCCGGGCACCCCATCAGCACCATGACCCGGGGTGTGATGGCCGGGAACCGCTTCAACCCCATGACCCGGGGTTTGAGGGCCGGGCACCCCTCAGGCACTATGACCCGAGGTGTGAGGGCCGGGCACCCCTTCAGTGCCATGAATCGGGGTGTAAAAGCCGGGAACCCCTTCAGCACCATGACCCTGGGTGTGAGGGCCAGGCACCCCTTCAGTGCCATGACCCGGGGTGTGAGTGCCAGGCACCCATACAGTGCTTTGAAAAAGGGTGTGTGGTCCGGGCACCCCTTCACTTGACCCGGGGTGTCAGGGCCGGGCACCCTTCCAGCACCATGACCCGGGGTGTGAGCGCCGGGCACCCCATAAGTGACATGAGCCGGGGTGTGGGGGCAGGGCACCCCTACAGTATTATGAACCGGGGTGTGAGGGCCGGACACCTCTTCACATGACCCGGGGTGTAAGGGCCAGGCACCCCATTAGCACCATGACCCGGGGTGTGAGGGCGGGGCACCCCATCAGTACCATGACCCAGGGTGTGAGGGCCAGGCACCCCTTCAGTGAAATCACCGGGGGTGTGAGAGCTGGGCACCCCTTCATTGACATAACCCGGGATGATGGCCGGGCACCCTTTCAGTGACATGACCCGGGGTGTGAGGGCCGGGCACCCCTCCAGCACCATGACTCTGGGTGTGAGGGCCGGGAACCCCTTCAGTGTCATGACCCGGGGTGTGCTTGCCGGGCACCCCTCCAGCACCATGACCCGGGGTGTGAGGGCCGGGAACCCCTTCAGTGCCATGACCCGGGGTGTGAGGGCCGGGCACCCCTTCAATGACATGACCTGGGGTTTGAGGGCCGGACACCCTTTCAGTGACATGACCCGGGGTGTGAGGTTCGGGCACACCTCCAGCACCATGAAACGGGGTGTGAGGTTCGGGCACACCTTCAGTGCCATGACCCGGGGTGTGAGGGCCGGGAACCCCTTCAGCACCATGATCCAGGGTGTTAGGGCCGGGCTCGATTTCAGTGCCAAGAACCGGGGTGTGAGGGCCGGGCACCCCATCAGCACCATAACCCGGGGTGTGAGGTTCGGGCACACCTTCAATGACATGACCCGGGGTGTGAGGTTCGGGCACACCTCCAGCACCATGACCCAGGGTGTGAGGTTCGGGCACACCTTCAATGACGTGACCCGGGGTGTGAGGGCTTGGCACCCCTTTAGTGACATGACCTGGGGTGTGAGGGCCAGGCACCCCTCAGACACCATGACCCGGGTTTTGAGGGTCGGGGACCTTTTCAGTGCCATGAATCGGGGTGTGAAAGCCGAGCATCCCTTCAGCACCATGATCCGGGGTGTGAGGGCCAGGCACCCCTGCAGTGACATGACCCTGGGTGTGAGGGACGGGCACCCCTCCACCACCATGACCGGGGTGTAAGGGCCGGGAACCGTTTCAACCCCATGACCCGTGGTGTGAGGGCTGGGCACCCCTTTAGGTCCATGACCTGGGGTGTGAGGGCCGTGCACCCCTTCAGTGCCATGACCCGGGGTGTGAGGGCCGGGCACCTTTTTAGTGTCATGAACCGGGGTGTGAGGGCCCGGCACCCTTTCAGTGCCATGAAACGGGGTGTGAGGTCCGGGCACCCCTACAGTGCTGCGAACTGGGGTGTGAGGGCCGGGCACCCCTTCACATGACCCAGGGTGTGAGGGTCCGGCACCACTTCAGTGAAATGAAACGGGGTGTGAGGGCCGGGCACCCCTTCAGCACCATTACCCAGAGTGTTATGGCCGGGCTTGATTTCAGTGCCAAGAATCGGGGTGAGAGGGCCGGGAACCCCATCAGCACCATGACCCGGGGTGTGATGGCAGGGAACCACTTCAACCCCATGACCCGGGGTGTGAGGGCCGGGCACCACTCAGGCACAATGACCCGAGGTGTGAGGGCCGGGCACCCCTTCAGTGCCAGGAATCGGGGTGTGAAAGCCGGGAACCCCTTCAGCACCATGACCCGGGGTGTGAGGGCCAGACACCCCTTCAGTGCCATGACCCGGGGTGTGAGGGCCCGGCACCCCTTCAGTGACATGAACCTGGGTGTGAGGGCCGGGCACCCCTCCAGCACCATGACCCGGGGTGTAAGGGCCGGGAACCGCTTCAACCCCATGATCCGTGGTGTGAGGGCCGGACACCCCATTAGGTCCATGACCCGGGGTGTGAGGGCCGTGCACCCTTTAAGTGCCATGACCCGGGTGTGAGGCCACAGAGCACCCCTTCAGTGCCATGACCCAGGGGTGTGAGGGCAGGCACCTTCAGTGATGACATGACCCGGGGTGTGAGGCCAGAACAGCGTCAGCATAGTCCGTCAGTGTGAGGCAGGCACCCCTTAGAGTCCATGACCAGTGAGGGCCGTTCACCCTTTCAGTGCCATGACACGGGGTGTGAGGGCCGGGCACCCTTTCAGTGTCATGAAACGGGGTGTGAGGGTCGGGCACCCTTTCAGTGCGATGAAACGGGGTGTGAAGGCCGGGCACCCCTACAGTGCTGTGAACCGGGGTGTGGGGGCCGTGCACCCCTTCAGTGCCATGAATAGGTTTCTGAGGGCCGGGCAACCCTTCAGTGACATGACCCGGGGCGTCAGGGCCGGGCAACCCTTTAGGTCCATCACCCGGGGTGTGAGGGCCATGCACCCCTTTAGGTCCATGACCCGGGGTGTGAGGGCCGTGAACCCCTTCAGTGACATGACCCGGGGTGTGAGGGCCGTGCACCCCTTTAGTGACATGACCCAGGGTGTGAGGGCCGGGCACCCCTCCAGCACCATGACCCGGAGTGTGAGGGCCGGGCACCCCTTCCGTGTCATGAACCGGGGTGTGAGGGCCGGGCACCCTTTCAGTGCCATGAATCGCGGTGTGAAGGCCGGGCACCCCTACAGTGCTATGAACCGGGTTGTGGGGGCCGGTCACCCCTTCAGTGCCATGAATAGGGGTGTGAGGGCCGGGCACCCCTTCAGTGACATGACCCTGGGCGTCAGGGCCGGGCAACCCTTCAGTGCCATAAGCCGTGATGTGAGGGCCGGCCACCCCTTTAGTGCCATGAAACGGGGTGTGAGGGCTGGGCACCCCTACAGAGCTATGAACCAGAGTGTGAGGGGCGGGCACCCATTCACCTGACACGGTGTGTGAGGGCCGGGCACCTTTTCAGTGCCATGACCCGGGTTATGAGGGCCGGGCACGCCTTCAGAGCTATGACCCTGGGTGTGAGGGCCGGGCATTTTTTCAGTGATATGACCCTGGGTGTGAGGGCCGGGCACCCCTTCAATGATATGACCCGGGGGGTGAGGGCCGGGCACTCCTTCAGTGCCATGACCCGGGGTGTGAGGGCCGGTCCCTCCTTCAGTGCCATGACCCGGGAGGAGAGGGCCGGGCACTCGTTTAGCTCTATGACCAGTTGTGTGAGGGCCGGGCATACCTTCAGTGCCATTACCCGGGGTGTGAGGGCCGGTCACTCCTTCAGTGCCATGACCCGGGGTGTGAGTGCCGGTCACTCCTTCAGTGCCATGACCCGGGGGTTGAGGGCTGGGCACTCGTTTAGCTCTATGACCAGGGGTGTGAGGGCCGGGCATACCTTCAGTGCCATGACCAGGGGTGTGACGGCCGGGCACCGCTTCAGTGCAATGACCAGGGGTGTTACGGCCGGACACCCCTTCAGTGATATGACCCAGGGCGTCACGGCCGGACACCCCTTCAGTGCCATGAGCCGGGGTGTGAGGGCCGGGCACCCCTTAAGTGCCATGAAACGGGGTGGGAGGCCCGGGCACCCCGACAGAGCTATGAACCGGGGTGTGAGGACCTAGCACCTATTCAGTGCCATGACCCGGGGTATGAGGGCCCGGCACCCTTTCAGTCCCATGAATCGGGGTGTGATGGCGGAGCACCCCTTCAGCTCCATGACCGGTGGTGTGAAGACCAGGAACCGCTTCAACCCCATGACCCAGGGTGTGAGGTCCGGGCACCCCTTTAGGTCCATGACCCGGGGTGTGAGGGCCGTGCACCTCTCCAGTGACATGACCCGGGGTGTGAGGGGCGGGCACCCCTCCAGCACCATGACCCGGGGTGTGAGGGCCTGTCACCCCTCCAGCACCATGACCCGGGGTGTGAGCGCCGGGCACCCCATATGACATGAGCTGGGGTGTGGGGGCAGGGCACCCCTACAGTGTTATGAACCGGGGTGTGAGGGCCGGGCACCTCTTCACATGACCCGGGGTGTAAGGGCCAGGCACCCCATTAGCACCATGACCCGGAGTGTGAGGGCGGGGCACCCCTTCAGTACCATGACCCGGGGTGTGAGGGCCAGGCACCCCTTCAGTGAAATCACCGGGGGTGTGAGAGCTGGGCACCCCTTAATTGACATGACCCGGGATGAGGGCCGGGCACCTTTTCAGTGACATGACCCGGGGTGTGAGAGCCGGGCACCCCTCCAGAACCATGACCCGGGGTGTGAGCGCCGGAAACCCCTTCAGTGCCATGACCCGGGGTGTGAGGGC
>NW_024753011.1:0-18127 GCF_018991925.1 Homarus americanus | reverse complement strand
TCATTGTACTTACGTTCAGTTACGTGTTGTGGAGTGTGGGTTTGTGTGTGTATAGGGACTGTGGGTTTTATTGTGGTTTAATGGTCTGGGTTTGACTCTGGGTTTATGTGGTTTATGGGCTGTGGGTTTATGTGTAGTGTAGTGTAGTGTAGTGTGTGTGGTGTAGTGTACAAGAGCAGTACCCTGGGCGTTGACCTCTGACCTTTGTACTGTTGAGCAACCTTTTCTACATCCACAGTGCAGAAGATCCTGACAGACATGTAGTCCAGCCACTCTAGCTCTTTTTGTCCGACTCCCATTCACTGGAGCTCGGAGCAGCGATCATCATCTGGGCCGGCAGTGACCAGCCCGATAACCGCTTCTTGTGTCGGAGGAAGACCTTCCATTGTTCTAAGATGTCTTCCTACTATAGCCGTTGACACATTGTAGGCTGCTGGTATGGTCATAGAGCAACACTATAGATAATGTTCCTTTGGCTCCATCCCGCATTGATTGGATTCTGGGTTGGGGTCTGGCGGCTAAGGCACTGCCTGTCGTAACACATTCCATGTATTCCATGTATTCCATGTAGCCTTCTTGTCCCTGCCTCTATACCATGTAACTGTGGGCTGCTAAGAACCGAAAGTTCTTGCCGGCACCAAAGGCAATCAGTGTTCAGAGATGTTGAGGCGTTGGGCAGATGTCACTGTTAGAATTGACACATCTATATCAACTGTGAGTACTGACACCCTAGTATACCCTTGTTGAACAATATCCTGCAGATGGAGTGTATTGACCTCCTCGTAAGTGTCGGACAAGATTTGAAACATCTTTGGCTGAGCACCCAACACTTCCGTGTGTTGTGTGTGATGACCTTCTGGTAGCGTATCTGGTTGCCGCCCTGGTTACTAAAAGAAAAAAACAGCTTGACCATCTTGCCTTCGATGTGGAAACTCCAGCCAGTTTCCAGAACTGCAATAGATGGCTCACATATCTCTAACTCCGTTCCCTTCTGACTCGTGTTTCAGCCTTAAACAGTCACCAGTACAGTAGTCACCACACATTTCTGTGGATGTTGCACCTGGGGTGATGTATGCCAGAACTCTTGTGTTACATACTCAAAGAATGTCTTTCAGAGCTAGGACGTAGCAATGTGGCGATTTCAGCCCCATCAAGGATGATATCATCAGCGGTGAGGCTGAGATTCTCTGGTGAAGGACTCAGACCCTTCCACAGGTTCTGTTTCTCAGGGATGTTTTCAAAAGCTTAAGCCTGATAAAAGACCTTTCCTTTTACACACTGAAGGCGGTGCTGTCAAGAATAGCCTGAAAACTTTTGCCACATGAGGAAATAACTGATACCTTCTTTGAGCATTTAGTTACACAATATGGGGCTGAGCGAATATTTTTTTCTGCAGGATGCTGCTCCACATATTCAGAAAAATGATGTTGAATACTTGTAATTCAACTCGGAAAAATTGCTGTCAGGTATTTCATATGGATGAGTTTCTCACAGATTTTTCATGGCCTCAATAAAGCTTTCTGAGACATAGTCTGCAACATTGGGATCAAGAACATCCGCAACATATTTGAATGAAGATTTCAGATTTTCACATTTTGAAGTAAACACAGAAATAATTATATCTAAAACTGAATTCATATCCTACAATAATAGGAATACTAATTATACTGAACACTAGAGTTTGGATTATCATAAATTTTGGGGCTGTTCTCTTTGACGGTAAACTCTCTCGACTCTTCTTCATCAACATCAATATTTTTTGCAAGTTGAGTGCAGCCTCCAGCAAATGTTTCTAGGCCTCATCATCATTCCGTATTGACTGAAGTATTTTCAATGTAATTTCACAGAGATAATAGTTCCGACATCTATATCCTCAGTTTGCATCACATCTACCATGTGCTTAGTTTTGTTTAAACGCAAAATACCGAAGTTGGTCACAATGATCTAAACAAATCAGGGATATGGTCCAGAAAGGACTACTACTACGTCTTACTACTTTGCTGTCACTCGGAATCGAGTATGACGATCATCCATCTATGATACTATGATATAAGCTATTAAGGATGTCACCTTCGTTGGTGGCTCAGGGTGACTACTGTAGAGAGGCCGATACGGACCGGCAGGGTCGTCCACAGATGTACGTGTGGAGGGCTACATATCATGTGGGAGAGCGGTGGCAGTATTTTTCGGGACTTTCGGCTGTCTTTCTCGGTATGCAGTCGGTGATTACTCGAAAGTATTGACATCTCGTGGTGCTCCTCAAGCGTTACGGTGTGGAGAAATCGTCTTTCAGGTGAGGATCGATTTGGCACTTTTCAGGTTTGTCTTTAAGACTATCTGTATACCTTTTCAATTGCCCGCCAGCGTTACGTTTACTATTCGTTAGATGATTGTGAAGTAGCTGATTTGGCAATCTACTGTCGTCCATGCAGGCATTGTTTCTGGTCACATAGATGGCGCTCTTTCACCAACGCCCAGAGACGTCGTTTGTTGTGGCTGGACTGCAGGTCAACCTTGTCGCGTGAGTTGCATCACAGGTGAGAAGTATTACTCCTTGTGTGTGTCTCTGTTGAATACATATTAAAAATTACATAAAACTTTAACATAAATACATTTTATCTTGCTCCACATTACACGATGAAACAACGTAATTTGATTTATTGCAGAATTATTATAACAAAAGATGAATTATCATCCATCAATCAAATAACAGAAGTAAGCAAGCATATTGTTTACTAATGGTTAGTAACGTTATATGGATACTGTTATGACAAATGGTCACTATGCTCTTGAACTGACGAATTTAC
The DNA here is from genome assembly GCF_018991925.1 of Homarus americanus. Classification (NCBI taxonomy): domain Eukaryota; kingdom Metazoa; phylum Arthropoda; class Malacostraca; order Decapoda; family Nephropidae; genus Homarus; species Homarus americanus. The sequence goes on along the minus strand of NW_024753011.1, from coordinate 15,320 downwards.
ATTACACATGCATGTGGTCATAATACCCGTGTTCACCAATTAAATTGTAATAGTATAATTTTTGTTATGCTGAGACATAATTTAGTATTAGCATTTCTGTGAGCTAGGTGTTTTGATTATTTCCTATTACAAGCAGCAGTTGTTTTGGCAAGTTTTGGAAGATTTTCTTGTATATATTGATGTATTACTTATGTAAGAAGTTTATGGATTGTATTGCATAGAACGTTGTAGAACTTCCCCGTATCTTGTTCTGACTTGCAGCACCTGAATGGTGCTAGGATGGTCTAGGACGTCTGATGAGGTATATACTGTAAGTGGCAGCGAGCTGCCCAGGGAAATAGTTGACTGTTTTGTCCAGAGTGTAAAGTAAAGCCTGTGACAGCTGATGATAATTGTTGTTTAAGCATTGTGGGATTGTTGTGCGTCATATAAAGTTAAAAGACTAAGGAATTGTCTTGTACCTACTACCTTGGAGGTCGTGCTATCGTGCCCCCAAGTGTTCCCGTAGTGACTGAAGGAAAATGGCCGCCTGGATCGCTGTGTCTTGGGGGAAGAGGGGCGTAGTGTGAGTGAAAGACGACCTACCACACTTGTTAAGGCAGCTAAAAGGGAAGTTGGAGGAGTGAGCTTGACACTCAAAGGGGTAATGAAGCCTCAGGACTGACCCCTTCAGGTAGGTGTCCTGGGTTTAGCAGACACCTGCAGTGAAGGAGGAGCAGGAGGAGAATGGCCCCTATGGGGATTCAGGGTCAGGCTCAGGAAAGCTGACCAGGGTGGAGTGTAGTAACCCCCACCAGGTGCTGCTGGAGGAAGCTGAGGGGAAGTAGGCAGGACGTATGGACTGGTTGAGAGGAAAGGGGCAGTTGGACAAACCCCGCTCACAGGTAAGGTCGTGATAGTTGGGGACAGCCAGGTGAGGTTTTTATGTGGCTTTTTGGTGTGGGCAGATAGGAAAACGTAAGACTAGGGTGTGGCTTTTCCTGGGGCTGGGATAGGGCATGTAGCTGAGAGGTTAGACAGGTTTTGTCAGGAGGGCACTAACCAGTAGTGTGTCTCAGTGTGGAGGAAACGATATAGGAAAGGTTAGGAGTGAGGAACTTTTCTAAGAGGTATAGGAGGCGTTGGGGAAGATTATTAGGAGATTAGGAGGGATCCCGATAGTATGGTGTCTTGCCTAGAAGAGGGGTTGGTCGTGAATGGCTGTCCAGGCGCAATTGCTATAAATTGACGACTGGAAAAACATTGTGCAAACAATGGTTGGGCATTCATTGATATTGGCAACGACTACCCAAAAGGTCGTGGCCAGAGTACACTTGTCTCGTGCGGGGTAAAAGACGTTGTCTGCATCCCCGGAGCGTGAAATTGTCACTCCAAAGGGGGGTTTCTGCCAGCAGAGAGAGGTCGAGGTAAGTGGGAGCTAAAAAACAAGCTGGACCTGGGAAGTAAAATTATTACCAGGACAAGGCAAAACAGGACCAGGGGAAGGGTAGGTGGTTTAAATGCTACCATACAAACAGTAGGAGCGTTAGAAATAAAATAGACTTGCTGAGATGGTTGTATGTCGAGAATGTAGACGCTGGCAGCAATCACCAGAAACTTGGATGAATCTGGCGAGCAAGAACTTTTATCAGAGTCACATAGAAGGCACAACCTTTTTCACAAAGGACAGGGAAGGTAGGAAGGAGGGTCGCACTTCCATCAAGGACATACATTAAATGTTGTATTAATAACTAATAAAGGATGAAAATAAGAACTGAGTCTGTATGGGTAGAATCACGGAAAGAAAAGAAAACTAATTATGGGAGTGATTACAGGCCCCCAAGTTTTGGGAAAGAGGCAGCTCAGCCCATATGGCAGTGAAATGAGAAAGGCAAAATATAACAACCTGTCCATTATGGGAGATTTTAACTCAGAAATATTGACTGGGGACAACATTGTAGGTGATTATGAATCTGAAGACTCCCCCAAGACGCAGTACAGGACAATTTGAAAAACAATCCACTGCTAGAAACCTACTAGAGGTGACAATATATTAGATTCTAGTATGAAACAAATAAAGAAAAATATTATCAGAGATATCACAGTAGGGAAGAACTAGGAAGTGACTGATAGAAACTGTTCACCTTAAATTAAACGAAAGACAATGACATGGTCAGTCCCAAACTTTCGGTTAGCGGATTATCAGGGTTAAGAAGGCACCCTGGGTGAGGTCACCGGGGAACAGTCACGTCAGTCCCCAATAGGAATGGGTGAGGTCATAGATGATTAATAAACAATTGATCATGACTATAATATATTCACTAGTATACTACATAAAAAGAACAAAAATATACCATACAAGAAAAATTAGTCAAATAAGAATGAGCCAAGGTGGATGACCAGAAAACTTGGGAACATGAGATAGAATAAAGAAAGGAAATATATGAAATTAAAGGAAAGGGGAGGAGTGATCAGAAATTGGTATAATTAAACTATCTAGGAATGTTAAAAACAAGGAAAGCAAATAGAAACTATGAAATCAAAATAGCAAGAGAATGTAAGGAACCCAAGGATTTTTCCTAGGTATACAGAAATAAAGGTCAAGGACAAAAAGTTCGCCTTTAAACAGGAGGAGAAGTGATAAATGCAGTGAAGAATAAAGGCGTATTGAACAACTATTTCTTAATGCTTTTCACAGAAGAAATTCACTAGAAATAGAATAAAGGTGGGAACTGATATTTAGGGGAAAGGAAGAAGAGAAATTAATTAATATCACTATCAGAAAAGAGGATGTTCTTAAGAGGATAAATAAACTCAAAGAAGACAAAATCTCAGGGCTGGCTTTTGAAATTTTCTCCTCCAGTCTTGAAAGAGTGTAGAACAGATTAGCGGGGACCCCGTAAATTGATTTGCATAAAAACTGGTTGACATGGACAAAGCAGACTGTGGGAAACAGCAAATGTAAAAACCCATATTCAAAAAGGAGACAGAGCATCAGCGTCAAATTACCGGCCGATCACCTGACGTCAGTAGTGGGGAAATTTCTTGAATCAATTATAGCAGATAGCATCTGTTCACATTTAGAGAAAAACAAATTAATTTATGACTTCTCAAATATGGGTTTACAGCGAAAAATCTTGTCTAACAAATTGCTGACGTTTTTTAGAAAGTCTTCGAGGTAGTAGATAATGACGATGTACCATGATGTTATTTATTTAGACTTTAGCAGCATTTGGACAGAGTACCGCATCAGAGGCTTCTGAGAAAAAATACCATGCTCTTAAAAATTTATGTGTTTAAATTGATAAAAATCATGGCTCATCGATAGAACGAGGCCATGAGATGGCGTTAAATCTGGAGTAATGTGTAACCAGCAATTCTAGGTCAGTACTGGGTCCACTTTGTCTAAGTAACTCCACATAAACGACCTAGATAATACCGGTAGCATACAAGTTTGCGGATGACACCAAAATAGGGCGCCAGATTAATTCAGGGCAGGTTGCAAATGGCCACAGGAAAAGATTCAAATAAACTGTGTGTGTCTGAAAATGCAACAAAATTCAACACCAGCAAGTGCAGCCATTTTGTTATTGGAACAAACAAATACTGTCAATGAAGGTTAGCCTTAACAACATCAACCTAGAGAGGTCGACTTGTGAAAGAATTTAGGGCACTCTAGAAGCCCGGACCCATGCCTAGAAAACAGTGCAAAGGAATGTTCGAAATAAGGCAAACAGAGTACGTTTTATATCTAGAAGTGCAAGTAATAAGAGGTAGAGGTCTTATTGTACCAATATCTTGCGCCGTCAGGCTGCACCCCGATTAAGTGGTTCAGTTCTGTGTCCCCTTATAGAATGGGATATCAATTCACTAGAGTCGGTGCAGGAAGAAGAATGACGAAAATGATTCCGGGACTTAGAAACTTTCCATATCAGGATAGGTTTAAAGAACTAAACTCTAGCATTCCCTAGAAAGACGAAGAGTGCGGGGAGATATGATAGAAGTATTTATGGGTGAAAGGAATTAATAAAGGATATAGATAAGTTCTTATAATATCCGGAGCAGGATAGATCTGAAGCAAACGGACGGTTGGATAAATTTAGGCTTAGGAGGAGATAGGAAGAACTGGTTCAGCCAAATAGGGTGGTGGACGAGTGGGAAATACAAGCTTAGCAACCATGTCGTTAATGCTGGAACGCTGGAAAGTTTCTAAAGGAGACCGATAGATTCATGGATGACAGAGAGCGGTAGTAACCTGACAGGAGCTGCCATGCACAGGTCAACCGGCCCATTGCAGACTCTTGGCGTTCTTAGAGACTGGTAGTGTGCTGACTGGATATAACTGTAGATGAAATAGAATCCAATTGTGAGACATACCCTGTGAACAGTTTTGTGACGGCTTAGTGATTATTAAACAGGGCTACAGTTCACTAGTGTGTTTTCTGTGACCTGGTGGAAATCTACCTGCCTTTTGTCTGTCTGTACACTGATACCAATTGCCGGGGAATTACCTGAGACTGGCGGTATCAACCAGTGGTATTCGACGACACTTGTGATATATCTGCGTCTGCATATACGACCTGGCCGATGGTAACAAGCGGTGGAAGTCGGTAAGCGGCGAAAGGGGTGCGTAACAATATTTTCGATCTTGCTGGAAATACTCGGCGTCGTCAGGCGTTTATTATGTAACTTGTCAATAACCAGGAAAGTAGAGACCAGCTCAAACCACACCTGTTTAGCCTATGAAGTGTCTAGGCTGTGAGCGATCAACCAATCAAAAGTGAACCTGGGGAACCACTGGCCGGGTTTATTCTTGACCTACACAACACTCTGGTGAGCCATACACCTGTGTTTACTTCTGTATTTTTCTTGATAGATTGATAATTTAGCCTTCCTTACTCATTCTCCAATACATTGTATTACATTGTTTCACTGTGTAATATGGATGAAGTTAAAATGTAACATTTTGTGACAGTTTCCTGTAACTTTTAATGTGTTCATTATTTAACGCAGACACACCAGCTCAGCATGGAGCAAATTCCTCGAGCACAACAGGTGACCGAGAACGGATTATTGGAATGTGGTAGCCTGCAAGAGAAAGGTCAATCAAACTAAACATTGAAGTCGACTTGTAAGGCAGGACGAGGTCATTGTGGAGACTGCGACAACGACCGTGCAGGTCACTTGAACCTGCAGTTTTCCTGCAGTCCCGTCACAAGACGACGTCTCCCTGCAAATAAGATTTGCTCTTATGTCCCGACAGTGAAAACCTGACCATTGCTAACCGAGAAGCTTGACTGGGCTTTACGCCAGTACTCGACGGTTAACGACATATTTGGAAAAATGTCGTCTTCACTGATGAAAAGTGTTTCCCATCAGTGAAACAGGGTCATGGGTGCTGGAGGTTCTGAACACGAGATATTATATAGAACAGCATAATGACAGAAAGCACACTCCACCGCTGCTGCCGTGGGCGGTCCTGTGGCCTGGGACGCGAGTCGCATCGTCCTTACCTACACTTGGTCGAGTACAGCAAGGTGTGACTGGGCAGCGCCCTACCAGGCCAGGCAGGAGTACTCGAACGCTGATCGGATTTGGGAATTTTAAAGTTGTGGGACGCCGTCTGGGTGAGGTAGGGACAGGATTCAATGTAGTGCTGCTGCCTTGTGTGAGCCTTTCCTTCCAGTGCTTCTGCATGGGATCTGAAGAACAAGCTAAAGTCGAAAAATACCCAAAATATGTCCACTTGCTTCATATCTTGGAGTATTCAGCCAACCATTTACACTGTTATATAGTAAACTTGCTGGGATGAACACTGCATTTCATAGTGCAAGGTCCTACTTGGCATAAGTGTTCCTTGGGACCCACCAATTATGTTAATTAGCACCCAAAGAGGCAATTTTTAACTTTTAAACCTTTTCGCCTAGAAACATGTGTGATCAGTTGAACCTGGCTAATGTTAGGGTCAGGAATCTATTTAGGGGTTTTATTATGACAATTGGCGGCCATTTTGACCCTCAAATCCAAGATGGCCACTGGCCGCCATCTTGAATGTAGGCATACTTTACAACTTTTGACCGTTTGAGCTACAAACTTGTGTGATATATTAATTTCTACTAATTTGGGTTGAGGAAATAATATATGGTATTACTTTTGTGATAGGAGGTTATTTAAAAGGATATTTAAAGGTGAATTCAAAGATAGTTGTTATTGGCTATATCATAAAAGCATGATGCGTCAAACTTATCTTGGAGAATAATCTTGCACGCCTTCTTCTACACTATTTCTAGGTGTTTCTGTTGTTTGGCTTTAAGCGGAAGATCCGGCACGAGAACCGATTGATCTTGGGAAGTATGAATGTTGAGTAAACACAAAGGAGTTCGCTGGGAACTCTGAGGGTCTTGAGACGACGGAGAAGGTGGAGACGAAAGATGGAGGATTTGACAATTACACTGACGTGTGTTTTCCAATTTAGTTTGTTATCGATAGTGACGCCGAGGAGCTTGGTGGAGTCCACAACCTGGAGTGTGTTGGTGCCCAACGTATTGAAGAGGTGGGACAAGGTCAGAGGAGAGGATGATGTGCATACCACACACACACACACATACCACACACACACACACACACACACACAGAAGGTCACATACCATAAGTGTGGTAAGATGTGTGCAGTATCGCCTCGAGATGATGCAGATACACTAAATTATTGTACTGGTAAATATACTCAGTTAAGTGTGTCTCAATATAAGTCATAGAATAATTATTACAAATTAATTAAGAGTCTTCTCTCAAGTACGAGTTACTTGAAAATAATAAGAAGAGTAAGTCGTAGAGCGAGTGAGAATGTGAACCAGTATTCGTGGCGTCTCATTAAAATGTCGTCAAAAATATCTCAAGTTTAGAGGACAATATCTAATTGAAAATGTTTCCCCCAAGTTAGTCCATTTCTTACGTCGCCCATTGGGTGATGCTGACACTTACTCCCCACCCACGCTGATAAGATACTAACAGTAGCTCCCCACCCACGCTGATAAGATACTGACAGTAAGCTCCCCACCCACGCTGATAAGATACTGACAGTAAGCTCCCCACCCACGCTGATAAGATACTAACAGTAAGCTCCCACCCACGCTGATAAGAGGCTGACACATAGCTCGCCACCCACGCTGATAAGATGCTGAGAAAGTTCCCCACCCACACTGATTTGAGTGTTGCATAACTCCCCACCAACACTGATAAGAGCGATGGCTCCACACTTAGTGCTAATAAGAGGCTGACTGTTAGCCCACCCTTGCTGATAAAAGCTGACTGTTAACTCCCCATCCATGCTTATAAGAGGCTGACTGTTGGCTCCCCACCCATTCTGATAAGAGGCTAATGTTAGCTCCTCATTCTCGCTGATAAGAGGCTGCCTGAAACTCCCCTGTGCTGATAAGGAGGCTGACTCTGAGATCCCCACATAAGTTACACTTAGGTCCCAACATTACAGCTGGCAGTTAGCTCCATCCTAACTAATAGCAGCAGTCTTCACTGAGTCTCTCTCTTTGGGCTCGTGGGCCGTGGTTTGAATCCTGGCGGGTTGAGGTGTTGATTGTATGTAGAAGTCCGCGTGCTTTATTGGGCTAATGAAATATATATGGATCCTCGTGTTTTGAACGGATTTGGTAAAACGTTACTCTGACCACCTACGTGATACAGGAGGCCTCATTAGAGTTCACGGCGCCATAAGCTCGTTGAAAATCTTTGTGTGAAATATAACAGAGTCTAGGACTGCTTTTAGTATCCTGGTGGTCAAGTAGCGTTCCCGATCACAGTCATGGGCTCGTGGGCCGTGAGTTCGAATCCTGGTGGGTTGAGGTGTTTATTTTTGTAGAAGTCCGCGTGCTCTATTGGGCTAATGAAATAAATATATATATATATATATATATATATATATATCTAATAGATCCACTATGAAAACGTGGATAAGATAAATCTTGATAAAATCACACGAGGAAAAGAAACAACGGAGCACCTTAGCTTTCGCCTTTATTCAAGACATCTTCAGAGGCAACTGGATTACATGGACAGAGAGGCTTAAATATCAGGGGTGACCTTATTAAACATGAGGTCAGGTCATAATGTCATCCACTAATCCCACCAACACCAACACCCACTAAATAACTATCCTACATCCAGATCAAAGGTTTTCAAAGCATTTTTAACCTTGGGCCACGACAAAAGGAAAAAATGGAGCACCTCAGCTTTCGTCTATTCAAGACATCTTCAGAGGCAACTGAAGTACAAGGACCGAAGGCTTAAGTACACAGGGTGACCTTACTAAACATGAGGTCAGGTCATAAACATGACATCCACTAATCACCAACACCACAAACACAAAGGAGCTTAGAGAAAGGGCGAAGTAACTAGTCATGTTAAGTCAGGTCAAAAATATGGGACCCACTAATCATCTATCCTACATCTAACGGAATGCTTTCAAAGCATTTTTAACTTTGGGCCACTGACAAATAAATTCTGCAGGATAGACTGGAAAGCATTGCATCTCAGAATCAAACAGCATAAGTACAATATTAGAACAGCATCTGAAAGCAGTGCACTATTCGTTCATATAAGGAACAATAATCATCCCATAGAATGGGAAAACAGCATACAAGTGTATTAATCATCATGTGTCACAGAAAGACTTCTGGTTGAAGCAAGTTTGATTAGAGAATTGAATTCTATAAACCTTAGTAATGGTCAGTACAAAACTAATAATATGTTACACAAATTTATTTGTCAGTAGCAAAAGGTAAAATGATTAGATGATTAGTGGGTCCCATTTTTAACTGACTTAACATGAACTAACGTCGCCCTTTCTTTTAAGCTCGTAGGCACTGCAGGTATACAAACAACGGTGAAGTTTTAAAATGACTTATACAGAGTACAGTACCAGTACAGTGCAGTACATTGCATACAGGTGGTACAATACATTACAGTACAGTGCAGTACAGTGCAATGCAGCACAGAATTGATACAGTGCAGTACAGTGCAGTACAGGTACAGTACAGAACAGTACATTGCAGTACAGTGCAGTAAATACATTACAGTGCAGTACAGTGCAGTACAGTGCAGAACAGTACAGAACAGTACATTGCAGTACAGTACAATGCAGTGCAGTAGTGTGCAGTACAGTACAGTGCAGAACAGTACATTCAGCAGTGCGAAATTGACATTACAGTGCAGTGCAGTACAGTGCAGTGCAGTACGAGGTGCAGTACAGTACAGTACAATGCAGTGCAGTACAGTACAGTGCAGTACAGTACAGTACAATACGGTACAGTACAGTACAGTACAGAACAATATAGTACAATACAGTACAGTGCAGTACAGTACAATACAGCACAGTACAGTACAATACAGTGCAGTACAGTACAGTACAGTACAATACAGAACGATACAGTACAGTACAATACAGTACAGTACAGATCAATACAGTACACCACAGTGAGTGTAGTACAGTACAGTACAATACAAGCACAGTACAGTAGTACAGTACAGTACAATACATTACAGTACAGTGCAGTACAGTGCAATGCAGCACAGAACAGTACAGTGCAGTACAGTGCAGTACAGTACAGTACCAGAACAGTACATTGCAGTACAGTGCAGTACAATACATTACAGTGCAGTACAAGTACAGTGCAGAACAGTACAGAACAGTACAGTGCAGTACAGTACAATGCAGTACAGTGCAGTACAGTACAGTGCAGTACAGTACAGTGCAGAACAGTACAGTGCAGTACAATACATTAAAGTGCAGTGCAGTATAGTGCAGTACAGTGCAGTACAGTGCAGTGCAGTACATTACAGTGCATACAGTACAGTACAATGCAGTGCAATATGATACAGTTGCAGTACAGTACAATACAGTACAGTACAGTACAGAACAATATAGTACAATACAGTAGTACAAGTACAGTGCAAGTACACAATAGCTGATACACAGTACAGTACAATGCAGAGATACAGTACAGTACAATACAGTACAGTACAGTACAGTACAGAACAATACAGTGCACCACAGTAGAGTGCGCAGTACAGTGCAGTACACAGTACAGTACAGTAATGGTTAAAGCAGCAGAGTATAACAATACAAGCACAGTATAGTACAGATACAGAACAGTACAGCATAGCACACACACACAGTACAGCAGTGCAGTACAGCACAGTACAGTGCACATAGCACAGTACAGTAGTGCAAGGGTTAACTGAACAATACAGTAGAACAGCATAGCAGTACAGAACACAAAGTGCAAGTACAGTACACACAGTATGCATACACACAGTGCAGTATAGTACAGTGCAGTACAGTAACTACAGTACAGTACAGTATAGCATACAGTACAGTATATAGTATAATGCATTACAGTACAGTACAATACAGTACAGCATAGCATATACAGTATGCACATAGCATACAGAGACAGTACAGTACAATTATACAGTACAGCATAGTACAATACAGTACAGCACAGTACAGTATAAAGACAATACAGCACAGCACACAGTACAGCACAGTACAGCAACCTGGCATTAGCACAACACAGTACAGCGTGACACAGTACAGCAGCAGCACACAGTACAACACAGTACAGTACAGCACAGCACACGAATGCACAGCACAGTACAATACAGTACAGCACAGCACAGTGCAATACAGCACATAGCAGCACAGTACACACAGCATAGCACTGTACAGTATGTGCACACATACAGCACAGTATAGCATACACACAGTACAGTACAGTACAGAATAGCACACAGCACAGTACACAAGAACACAGTACAGTATAGTATAGCATCAGAATTTAGTATTGTACTGTACAGTACAGTACAGTACTGCATTATTCAGTACAAAGTTCTGTTCATCAGACAGAACTAGAATTACACTGTACTGTACAGTGCACAGTACAGTAAAAGTACAGAACAGAAAAACAGTACAGTACAGTTTTAGTGCAGAACACAGTACAGTATAAAAACATGGTACAGTACAGTACAGAACACACAGTGCAGTACAGTAAAGTACAGTACAGAGGCAGAAAATACAGTACAGCACAGGCATAATACAGTACAGTACAGTGTAGTATACAGCACAGTACACATACACACAGTACAGCATAGCATAGCATAGTACAGTACAGTACAGTACAGTACAGTATAGTACAGAACAATACAGTACAGTATAGTAGGAGAGCAGGCATAGCAGTATAGTAGAGAACAATACAGTACAGTAAGTAGCACAGTACACAGTACAGCACTGTACAGCACAGCACAGCAGTACAGCATAGAAGACAGTATAGCACAGCACAGCACAGTATAGAGAATAGCATATATAGTACAGTGCAGTATAGTAGAGAACACACATAGCATAGTATAGCACTGTACAGTACAGTACAGTATTGTATATACAGAACACACAGTGCACATGGCAGTATAGTACAGAACAGTATAGTAGAGAACACAGCAGTACAGCACAGTAACACACAGAACAGCAGATAGTACAGCATACAGAACACACAGCACAGCACAGCACAGCACAGTACAGGAACAACACAGGCAGCACAGTATGGCACAGAACAATACAGCAGCATAGTACAGAACACAGCACAGTATAGCATAGCACAGCAGCTAGCACAGAGTATATACAGTACAGTACAGAACACAGGCACAGCAGCACAGCACAGTAGCATGGGTATAGCACAGTACAGTACAGTATTGTATAGTACAGTACACACAGCACAGCATAGCACAGCACAGCACAGCACAGTATAGCACAGAACATACAGTACAGCATAGCATAGCATAGCACAGACAGCATGGGTATGGTGTGCCAGGCACAGAACATCACAGTACAGTACAGTATGGCACGGAACAGTACAGCACAGCACGGTATAGCATAGCACAGTACAGTACAGTACAGTATTGCATGAGCACAGACAGCACAGTACAGGACAGCACAGCACAGCAGCACGGCATAGCACAGCAGCACAGTGGACAGCATCAGAGCAGCAGAACATCCAGTACAGCATAGCGCCAGCACACAGCATCAGACAGTACAGAACAGCACAGTACAGCACAGCACAGCAGCAATAGCATTAGCACAGTACAGCATAGCACAGTACAGTATGTAAGGGCAGTATTGTATAGTACAGAATATACATGTATAAGTACAGAAAGCAGTACAGTAGTATAGCACAGAATACAGTACAGGCATAGGTTGGCACAGCAGCACAGTGCTATGTGCAGAGACCACAGTACAGCATATATATATAGAGAACATACAGCACAGCACAGTATAGTACAGAACATACAGCACAGTACAAGCATAAAGCACAAGAAAGACAGTACAGTACAGTGCATTACATTACAGAACAGTACACACAGTGTATGGCATAGTACAGAACAATACAGTACAGTACAGTACAGTACAGAACAGTACAGTATAGTATAGAATACACAGTACAGCACAGTACAGTATGTACTGTTCTGGTACTATATTGTACAGTAAGTACAGTATGTGGCTAGTGTTGTACTGTATTGTTCTTGGTAATGGATTGTTTCTGGTACTATACTGTACTGTAAAGTACAGTACAGTACAGTACAGAATACTACAGTACAAAGCACTGTACAGTACTGTACTTACTGCACAATATAGTACAGAACAATACAGTACAGAACAATACAGTACAGTACAGGCAGTGCAGGACAATGTAGATACAGTACAGCATAGTAGTAGTACAGTACTGTACAGTGAAGTATATTACAGAACATTACAGTACAGTACAGTCCAGTACAGTATAGCACAGAACAATACACAGTAGGATACACTACAGACAGCACATTATAGTACAGAAATAATAGTATATTTCAGTTCCACATACAGCACAGTATAGTATGCACAGTACAGCATAACACAGTATAGTACAGAATAATACACAGTAAAGTACAGTACAGCATACATAAGTACTGTACAGTAAGTATCTTACAAAAGTACAGTACAGCACAGTCACAGCAGCAGTACTGTACTGGTTCTGTACTGTACTGTACTGTACAGAGTTGTTCTGTACTGTATTGGTTCTGTACTGGATGTTTCTGTACTATACTACTGCAGTACAGCAAGCACAGTACAGAATGGTAGATAGACAGCACTGTCAGGCATTGTACTTACTGTACAATATAGTACAGAACAATACAGCACAGAACACACAGTACAGTACAGCATGTGAGTACAGAATAATGTAGTACAGTATAGTACATTACAGCATAGTACAGCATTGTACAGTGAAGTATACTACAGAATAGTACAGTACAGTACAGTCCAGTACAGTATAGTACAGAATACAGTAGAGTACACTACAGCACAGTACAGTACAGTATAGTACAGAACACAGAGAAGTACGTATGGTACACATACAGTACAATACAGTATAGTACAGACACACAGCACAGCACAGCACAGTACAAAAACAGAACACAGTCTGCTAGGTACAGTACTGCACTGTACAGTACAGTATAGTAGAACAATACAGAACACACAGCACAGTACAGTACAATACAGTACTGTATAGCAAAGTATACTACAAGAACAGTACAGAACAGTATAGTACAGTACAGCAAGGTTACAGTATAGTAGAGAACACACAGTACAGTACAGTATGCAGTGGTGAACAATATAGTACAGTACTCACAGTATAGTACAGAACATAGAGACAGGTACAGTACAGTACAGGCTACAGAACAATACAGGCACAGTACAGAACATAACACACAGTACAGTACACAGTACAGTACACAACAGTACAGTACAGTACAGTACAGAACAACATTACAGAACAATACAGTACAGTGATAGTACAGAACAACATCAGCAGTGCGAAAGCACAGCACAGCACTGTACAGTACAAGTATACAGAAACATAGCACAGCACAGTACAGGCACAGCACAGTGTAGTACAGAACACAGCACAGTATAGTACAGAACACACAGTACAGCATGTGCACAGAACACAGTACAGTACAGCAGTACACACACAGTACAGTACAGAACACACAGTACAGCTAGCATGGTACATACAGTACAGTACAGCACACACAGTACAGCACAGCACAGTACACAGGCACAGACACATAGCACAGCACAGTACAGCACAGAACACTGCAGTACAGCACAGAACACACAGCAGCACAGCATTACAGCATAGGCACAGCACAGTACTATTGCGCACAGCACAGCACAGCACAGCACAGTTGCACAGCACAGAACACAGCACAGCACAGCACGGTACACAGTACAGCACAGCACACACAGCACAGAACAGCACAGAACGTATACAGTACAGCACAGCACAGCACAGAACAACGACAGGCACAGTACAGAACACAGACAGTACTGTACAGCACAGATAGTACAGTACACACAGTATAGCATAGCATGGTACACAGTACAGTATAGAGTATAGCACAGAACAATATAGCACAGTATACAGTACAGAGGCACAGAATAGTACAGACAGTACAGTACAGTATAGTAGAGAACACACAGTACAGTACAGCATAGTACAGAAATACAGCACAGTACAGTATGGTACAGAATACACAGGCACAGTACAGTATAAGCACATAAAGAAATGCACATAGCACAGTATACAGAACACACAGTACAGCACAGTACAGAACACATAGTACAGCACAGCACAGCACAGTACAGTACAGAACAGTACACAGCACAGTACAGTACAGTACAGTACAGAACTGGTCACAGTACAGTAATAGCACAGTAATTGCCTGTTCTGTACTTGTATTGCACTACTGTAATTGTTCTTACACTGTGCATTAGCATAGTATATTAGCATACATACAGTACAGCACATACAGAATGTCACAGTATATTCAGTTACTGTATAGTTTGTATACTTGTACTGTACTGCACAGTACAATATAGTACAGAACAATACAGCACAGAATACATAGTACAGTACAGTACAGTGCAGTACAGAACAATGTAGTATAGCAGTACAGTATAGTACAGTACAGTACAGGCAGCAGTACAGTACAGTAAGGCATTGTACAGTGCAGTATACAGAACAGCATAGCACAGTACAGTCTAGTACAGTATAGTACAGAACAATACAGTAGAGTACACATAGTACACATACAGTACAGTACAGTACAGTATAGTACAGAACAATACAGTACAGTACAGTACAGCATGGCATAGTACAAGTACAGCACAGTACAGTGGAATACAGTATAGTACAGAATAATACAATAGTAATACGTAACTGAACGAAGCATACTGA
>NW_024753010.1:0-5064 GCF_018991925.1 Homarus americanus | reverse complement strand
TACATATACATATACATATACATATACACATATACACATACATATATACACATACACATACACATATATATATATATATATATATATATATATATACATATACATATAGGCTACATATAGATATACATATACATATACATATACACATATACACATATACATATATACACATACACATATATATATATATATATATATATATATATATATATATATATATATATATATATATATATATATATATATATATATATATATATATATATATATACATATATATACATATATATAATATATATATATATATATATATATAATATATATATATATATATATATATATATATATATAAATATATATATATATATATATATATATATATATATATATATATATATATATATATATATATATATATATATATATATGCTGGTATATAAAAACAAAAATACTCAGCCTTTGGATACGCCTCTAGTAACTACGCCACTAGCAACCACGCCACTAGCAACTACGCGTGTATTATCATTTTATATTTAGCCTTTCATCCAGAGGTTTGTTACTGAGGGAATTAGTATGACTGAACATTCATAAATAGTAAATGAGGAACTCTGAGGTAGGTTATTATTGCACGGGGACGAAGCCATAATGTGGGGTGAAATGAAACCTAACCTAACCTCACCCCTGTAAATCAAACCAAGTGTGTCTGTAGTGATGATGAATTGTCTTATAATAACTGGGGATCATTCAGGAGCATCAATCATCATCATCACTATCAGTATCATCATTATTCATCATCGTCGTCGTCATCACATATACGCCATCATCATCACACGCACCACACAATTCCACCCCTGAGCCCTCTCCCCCGCCCGCCTTGACTACCAGCAGTGTCAGTTGGTACAAATTAGTGATTATTTCGGTTCGTTTACGCCATTTTTTTGATTTTCTCATAAAATAAATATATCGTAATATACCAAATAAAAATTTTTATTTGGCATATGCAAAATTTTTTTATTATCTACATGACATTACGTGTAATTTATTCAGAATGTATTCATCATGCAGAACCTCTACCTATGGGAATATGTCAACCTGTCGTTTGTATCACGAGTTCTGAGTGGCTGGTCACCACAAAGGAAGCGCTGAATCAGGAGTCGAGCTTGGAGCCACATTTCTCTGAACCATCTGTGATTTTTGTTGATCAGTTGAATGAAAAACGTTTCCCATTATTTCCTGCAGAAGCAACTCAGTTTTTCAGTTAGTGAGCATTTACATGTAATATCCTGTCCTTACCATTACAAGAGCGTCGGTTAGATAGAAGTTTCGATCGGGTGGTTCAGTGTCTGGGAGTCGAGCTCTCAGTTGTCACTTTGGAAGGTATCAGTACTTTCTTGTGGTGTCAAATTAAGCAAAACAAATATGGCCACGCCAGCCATCCTATTAAGTGTTATTACTAAGGTTCGCAAGTGACGCTTTGTATCATGTGCTTCAACACCACAAGAGCGTATGTTCGTACTGGAGATGGTTCAGTGTGTGGTGGAGATGTGGATGAACTTTAGACCAGGGACAGCCAGACGTGGAGAGGGAGCCGGCCAGTAGTGAGACGGTCGAGGCGATTAGTGGATGTGTGACGGAAGTAAACGTTTACAAAATACTCCTAAATTAATACATCCAGTTGTCAAGGATTACAAAATACAGACGCCATCATATGTGTGTTGGTGTTGAAAAACGTAAGGTATGTCGCTGTGTATATTTCCCTTACAACTTATTTCTCTGTCCAATCTACGTCAATTCGATAGCCCATTAATTGTATAGAAATGTTGATGACTGGGACTTAATTATACTGAATGATCTTGACAGCTTCACTGGGGTAGAAATCCTTTTCAACGTGATTTAGTTGTAGGAGTTTAAGGTTAGGTACCAGTACAAGGCGACCACCCACGCTGATTAACCCGACCTTCTCCCCTAGGCCATTATCCGGTTTAGCATTTATGCGGAGTCCTTTAACACGGCTTTAGAGGATTATGAACATTAGATTAACACCTAATCGTGTCCATGATCAAACCTTATAAGTGGTTGTTCCCAGTCGGCGTAATAGATATGTCTTAACTGTGTACATTATGCCTTCAGTCTTCATTGGTGTATTCATAAGTGTTCTAAGTGGTCTATGATTGTCGGGAACAAAATGTAAACAGCACTTTTAGGCTAAAACGTATGTAACAATATAAGCAACTAACCACTCATCGCAGCCAAACTCAGCGCGACATTAGCCACCATGTGAAGATGAGGCACCCAATCAGATTTTACTTGTTATACACAGAAGTGCCACTTTTGGTGGGGGGGGGGGTGTTAGGGTAGTTAATCTTCAGGTGATACAAGATGGGCTTTTGCCATATCTTCGTGATTTCATAATTTTATCTTGTTTAAACCAAACACGATTTCTATGAGCGTTTTAAATCCCAGTGTAAGAGGCGGTGTTACCTTGTTCACCTGAGTCAAATATTGTAGCCAGGAACAATCAGATCCATCTTGAGTACATCAGTTGGTCACTGTGGAGGAATGGTGGTGGTGGGGAAGTGTGGTGAGGAAGTGTTTATAGTGGTGGTGGCGGGGAAGTGGAAGTGTCTGGTGGTGGTGGTGGTGGGGAAGTGTCTGTGGTGGTGGTAGGTAACTCACTTGCCACTCACCAGTGTAAAGGCGATATTTTCGACAAGTAGAATAATATACTTTTGTGCTATAAATTATTACATAGTCAAGTGAAGTATAATGGTCAAATAAATAGTTTACTTTCCATTATCACCGTATTTACTGTGTTAGGAAAAAAATATTTGTGACCTTCGCAACATATTCACTGATATTTAGGGAAATTAAGAAGAGAAATTAAAGAATATCACTATCAGAAAAGAGGATGTAGTATTGTGTAGGAGTGAGGGATGGACTTGGTATGTTGTGTAGCAGTGAGAGAATTTCGTAGTAAATGCTCTATCTCATTCACCAGACTGAAAATAAAACACAAGTGTTTTATCTTTGGGGAGGGAGTTTTATAAGGCACTGAATATATTTGATTGAGAGGTAATTACACTGCTTCTTCAGTAGGTAGGACTATATTTTATATATGTTCCCGTATGTAAACATTGTCTAGTATGTTATATATATATATATATATATATATATATATATATATATATATATATATATATATATATATATATATATATATATATATATATATATATATATATATATATAATATATATATATATATATATATATATATATATATATATATATATATATATATACATATATATATACATATATACATATATATATTAATTTATAAATCGTATGTAATAAGTAAATCAGCTTAACGTTGTGCATTTGTTAGGTCAAATAGTATGGTAATTGGCGGCATGGTATCCACATTGTGTGGGTCACGGCTAGTGCAGGGAGGTAGACGAGCCTGGCTGGTGATAGTGTGTGGTGCAAGTGTGGTACAATTGGTCTGGGCTCAGGATATATTTATATGGAGATAAGTGGTGTATACTTTTGTACTTTTGTAGTGTATGGTGAGGCTGGGGTTCGGGTTAGTGTTAATTTATGCTTTGGTCATCTGTACTGTACTTAAATTGTTCCTTTACTTGACCTTTGTTTGTGGTCTCTTAACTTTATAATGCTAAGTTATGCATTTCATGATTCATCTTCAACATGATACCTATATTTTGAGTTAATCTGAGGGTTATTATTGAGAATCTGGTGGAGATAATATAAGAGTCATTATAGTGTTTACCCTGCTTGTTGTTGTGACCACTCGTGTGACTTGACTAGTGGTAAATTCTTGATAAAGAGGAGTGCTGGCATAACAGTATGAGGAAAGAGTGATTTTAATCCTTGTCGCCATGCAATATATACAATAAAAAACAATTTTTGGTTAATAAAATTTTAATTTCACAGGTATTAACAGAAAATACTACTCCAGGGAGGATGAGGACCATAACTTGGTGTACAGATGACGAGGCAACATCAAGATGGACAAGAGAAACGATCAAGAGTACAGTAAAGGATGAACATTCTCTAAATAACTCAGTCTACCAAACATGACAGGAAGTTGTATTGTATATATGTAAGTGTTGGTTAAATACGTCCACATAAATACTAAAACAGATTATAATAGTGTGTTGAAATCTTATCTACTGACTACTGTAGAGATACTGTAGCACTGTAGGAGTGAGGAAAGAACAAGCAATATTTTGTAGGAGTGAGGGAAGGACATGCAGTGATGTGGAGGAGTGAGGAAAGGTTATGCGGTGTTGTGTAGGAGTGAGTGAAGGACATGAAGTGTTGTTTCGGACTGAGGGAAGGACATGAAGTGTTGTTTCGCACTGAGGGAAGGACTTACAGGGTTGTGTATAAGTGAGGGAAAGACTTCTAGTATTGTGTAGGAGTGAAAGAAGGGCTTGCAGGAGTGAGGGAAGGACTTCTAGTATTGTTGAGGAGTGAGGAAAGGACTTGCAGTGTTGTGTAGGAGTGAAAGAAGGACTTGCAGGATTGTGTAGGCGTGAGGGAAGGACTTGCAGGGTTGTGTACGAGAGAAGGAAGGAATTGCAGGGTAGTGTAAGAGTGCGGGAAGTACTTGTAGTAATGTGTAGGACTGAGGGATGGACTTGCAGGTTTGTGTAGGACTGAGGGATGGACTTGCAGGTTTGTGTAGGAGTGAAGGAAGGACTTGCAGGGTTGTGTAGGAGTTTCGGAAGGATATGCAGGGTTGCGTAGGAGTGAGGGAAGGACTTGAAGGGTTGTGTAGGAGTGAGGGAAGTACTTGTAGTAATGTGTAGGTCTGAGGGAAGGACTTGCAGGGTTGTATAGGAGTGAAGGAAGGACTTGCAGGGTTGTGTAGGATTTAAGGAAGGATATGCAGGGTTGTGTAGGAGTGAGGGAAGGACTTGCAGGGTTGTGTAGGAGTGACGGAAGGACTTGCAGGATTGTGTAGGAGTGAAGGGAAGACTAGCAGGTTTGTGTAGGAGTGAGAAGGACTTGCAGGGTTGTGTAGGAGTGAGGGAAGGA
>NW_024753009.1:0-8283 GCF_018991925.1 Homarus americanus | reverse complement strand
TAGGTTCACCATCACCACCCTAGGAGTGTGTGTACCATGGAGCGTTAGGTTCCCCTTCACCACCGTGGGAGTGTGTGTACCAGTGAGTGTTAGGTTAGCCATCACCACCATGGGAGTGTGTGTACCAGGGAGCGTTAGGTTCACTATCACCACCGTGGGAGTGTGTGTACCAGATAGCGTTAGGTTCACCATCACCACTGTAGGAGTGTCTGTACCAGGTTGGGTTAGGATCACCATCACCACCGTGGGAGTGTGTGTGTACCAGGGAGCGTTAGGTTCACCGCCGTGTGAGTGTGTGTACCAGGGAGCGTAAGGTTCACCATAACCACCATGGGAGTGTGTGTACCAGGGAGGATTAGGTTCACCATCCCCACCGTGGGAGTGTGTGTACCAGATAGCGTTAGGTTCACCATCACCACCGTGGGAGTGTGTGTACCAGGGAGCGTTAGGGTCACCATCATCCTTTGGGAGTGTGTGTACCAGGGAGAGTTAGGTTCACCATCACCACCGTGGGAGTGTGTGTACCAGGGAGCGTTAGGTTCACCATCATCCTTTGGGAGTGTGTGTACCAGGGAGAGTTAGTTTCACCATCACCACCGTGGAAGTGTGTACCAGGGAGCATTAGGTTCACCATCACCACTGTGGGAGTGTGTGTACCAGGGAGCGTTAGGTTCACCATCACCTTCGTGGGAGTGTGTGTACCAGGGAGCGTTAGAGTCACCATCACCATCGTGGGAGTGTGTGTACCAGGGAGCGTTAGGTTCAACGCAGTGGGAGTGTGTGTACCAGGGAGCGTTAGGTTCACCATCACCACCGTGGGAGTGTGTGTTCCAGCGAGCATTAGGTTCACCATCACTACCGTGGGAGTGTGTGTACCAGAGAGCATTAGGTTCACCATCACCACCGTCAGAGTGTGTGTACCAGGGAGCATTAGGTTCACCGTCGTGGGAGTGTGTGTACCAGGGAGCGTTAGGTTTACCATCACCACATTGGGAGTGCGTGTACCAGGGAGCGCTAGGTTCACCATCACCACCGTGGGAGTGTGTGTACCAGGGAGCGTTAGGTTCACCATCACCACCGTGGGAGTGTGTGTACCAGGGAGCGTTAGGTTCACGATCACCACCGTGTGGGTGTGTACCAGGAAGCGTTAGTTTCACCATCACCACCGTGGGAGTGCGTGTACCAGGGCGGGTTAGCTTCACCATCACCACCGTGGGAGTGTGTGTACCTTGGAGCGTTTGGTTCACCATCACCACCGTGGAAGTGTGTGTACCAGGGAGCGTTAGGTTCACCATCACCACCGTATGAGTGTGTGTACCAGATAGCGTTAGGTTCACCATCACCACCGTGGGAGTGTGTGTACCAGGAAGCGTTAGGTTCACCATCGTGGGTGTCTGTGTACCAGGGAGCGTTAGGTTAACCATCACCACCGTGGGAGTGTGTTTACCAGGGAGCGTTAGGTTCACGGTCACCACCGTGGGAGTGTGTGTACCATTGAGCGTTAGGTTCACCTTCACCACCGTGGGAGTGTGTGTACCAGGGAGCGTTAGGTTCACCTTCACCACCGTGGGAGTGTGTGTACCAGGGAGCGTTAGGTTCACCATAACCACCGTGGGAATGTGTGTATCAGGGAATGTTAGGTTCACCATCACCACCGTGGGAGTATGTGTACCAGGGAGCGTTAGGTTCACCATCACTACAGTGGGAGTGTGTACCAGGGAGCATTAGGTTCACCATCACCACCGTGGGAGTGTGTGTACCAGGGAGCGTTAGGTTCACCGTCACAACCATGGGCGTGTGTGTACCAGGGAGCGTTAGGTTCACCATCACCACCGTGGGAGTGTGTACCAGGAAGCGTTAGTTTCACCATCACCACCGTGGGAGTGCGTGTACCAGGGAGTGGTTAGCTTCCATCACCACCGTGGGGAGTGTGTGTAATTTCGGGAGCGTCGGTTCACCACCGTGGAAGTGTGTGTACCAGGGAGCGTTAGGTTCACCATCACCACCGTGGGAGTGTGTGTACCAGATAGCGTTAGGTTCACCATCACCACCGTGGGAGTATGTGTACCAGGAAGCGTTAGGTTCACCATCGTGGGTGTCTGTGTACCAGGGAGCGTTAGGTTTACCATCACCACCGTGGGAGTGTGTGTACCAGGGAGCATTAGGTTCACGGTCACCACCGTGGGAGTGTGTGTACCATTGAGCGTTAGGTTCACCTTCACCACCGTGAGGTGGTGTACGAGGGAGCGCTAGGGTTCACCATCACCACCGTGGGAGTGTGTGTGTACTAGGGAGCGTTAGGGTTCACAACCACCACTGTGGGAGTGTGTGTACCAGGGAGCGTTAGGCTCACGATCACCACTGTGGGAGTGTGTACTAGGGAGGGTTAGGTTCACCAATACCACCGTGTGGCGTGTGTACCAGGAGCAAAGAAGCTCACTGTGGGAGTGTGTGTGTACCAGGGAGCATTAGGTTCACCACCGTGGGAGTGTTTGTACCAAGGAGCATTATGTTCACCATCAACACCATGGGAGTGTGTGTAAGAGGGAGCGTTAGGTTCACCATCACCACCGTGGGAGTGTGTGTACTAGGGAGCATTAGGTTCAACAACACCACCCACGGAGTTTGTGCACCAGGGAGCATTAGGTTCACCATCATCACTGTGAGAGTGTGTATACCAGGGAGCGTTCGGTTCACCATCACCACCGTGGGAGTTTGTGTACCAGGGAGCGTTAGGTTTACCAACACCAACGCCGGAGTGTGTGTACTAGGGAGCGTTAAGTTCACCGCCGTGGGAGTGTGTGTACCAGGGAGCGTTAGGTTTACCATCACCACACTGGGAGTGTGTGTACATGGGAATGTTAGGTTCACCATCGTGGGTGTCTGTGTACCACAGAGCGTTAGGTTCACCATCACCACCGTGGGAGTGTGTGTACTAGGGAGCATTAGGTTCACCAACACCACCCTGGGAGTTTGTGTACCAGGGAGCATTAGGTTCACCATCACCACCGTGAGAGTGTGTGTACCAGGGAGCGTTCGGTTCACCATCACCACCGTGGGAGTGTGTGTACCAGGGAGCGTTAGGTTTACCAACACCAACGCCTGAGTGTGTGTACTAGGGAGCGTTAAGTTCACCGCCGTGGGAGTGTGTGTACCAGGGAGCGTTAGGTTTACCATCACCACACTGGGAGTGTGTGTACCAGGTAGCGTTAGGTTCACCATCATCGGTGTCTGTAAAACTGAGAGCGTTAGGTTCAACATCACCACCGTGGGAGTGTGTGTACCAGGGAGCCTGAAATCACCTGTCACAACCATGGGCGTGTGTGTAACAGGGAGCGTTAGGTTCACCCATCACCAACGTGGAGTGTACCAGGAGCGTTTGGGTCACCATCACTACTGTGTGGGTGTACCAGAAGCGTTAGTTTCACTCTATCATCACTCGTGGGAGGTGTAGGAGGCGAGCCACCATCACCACCGTGGGAGTGCGTGTACCAGGGAGGGTTAGCTTTACCATCACCACCATGGGAGTGTGTGTACCATGGAGCGTTTGGTTCACCATCACCACCGTGGGAGTGTGTGTACCAGGGAGCGTTAGGCTCACCATCACCACCATGGGAGTGTGTGTACCAGATAGCGTTAGGTTCACCATCACCACCGTGGGAGTGTGTGTACCAAGGAGCGTTAGGTTCACCATCTGGGTGTCAGTGTACCAGGGAGCGTTAGGTTCACCATCACCACCGTTGGAGTGTGTGTACCAAGGAGCTTTAGGTTCACCATCACCACCGTGGGAGTGTGTGTACCAGGGAGCGTTAGGTTCACCACCGTGGGAGTGTGTGTGTACCAGGGAGCATTAGGTTCACCACCGTGGGAGTATGTGTACCAGGGAGCATTATGTTCACCATCAACACCATGGGAGTGTGTGTCCTAGATAGCGTTAGGTTCACATTCACCACCGTGGGAGTATGTGTACCAGGTAGCGTTAGGTTCACCATCACCACCGTGGGAGTGTGTGTTCCAGATAGCGTTAGGTTCACATTCACCACCGTGGGAGTGTGTGTACCAGGTAGCGTTAGGTTCTCCATCACCACCATGGTAATGTGTGTACCAGGGAGCGTTAGGTTCAGCGCCGTGTGAGTGTGTGTATCAGGGAGCATTAGGTTCACCACCGTAGGAGTGTGTGTACCAGGGAGCATTATGTTCACCATCAACACCATGGGAGTGTGTGTAAGAGGGAGCATTAGGTTCACCATCACCACCGTGAGAGTGTGTGCACCAGGGAGAGTTACGTTCATCATCACCACCGTGGGAGTGTGTGTACCAGGGAGCGTTAGGTTCACCATCACCACCGTGGGGGTGTGTGTACCAGGGAGCGTTAGGCTCACCATTACCACCGTAGGAGTGTGTGTACCAGGGAGCGTTAGGTTCACCATCACCACCTTGGAGTGTGTGTACCAGGGAGGGTTAGGTTCACCATCACTACCGTGGGAGTGTGTGTACCAGGGAGCATTAGGTTCACCACCGTGGGATTGTGTGTACCAGGAGCAGTAGGGTTCACTGCCGTGGATGTGCTAGGAGCACATTCACCATCACCACTGTTGGAGTGTGTGTACCAGGGAGTGTTAGGTTCACCATCGTGGGTGTCTGTGTGCCAGGAAGCGTTAGGTTTACCATCACCACCGTGGGAATGTGTGTACCAGGGAGCGTTAGGTGCACGGTCACCACCGTGGGAGTGTGTGTACTATTGAGCGTTAGGTTCACCTTCACCACCGTGGGAGTGTGTGTACCAGGGAGCGTTAGGTTCACCTTCACCACCGTGGGAGTATGTGTACCAGGGAGCGTTAGGTTCACCATCACCACCGTGGGAGTGTGTACCAGGGAGCATTAGGTTCACCATCACCACTGTGGGTGTGTGTGTACCAGGGAGCGTTAGGTTCACCATCACCAACGTGGGAGTTTGTGTACCAGGGAGCGTTAGGGTCACCATCACCATCGTGGGAGTGTGTGTACCAGGGAGCTTTAGGTTCACCGCAGTGGGAGTGTGTGTACCAGGGAGCGTTAGGTTCACCGCAGTAGGAGTGTGTGTACCAGGGAGCGTTAGGTTCACCATCACCACCGTGGGGGTGTGTGTACCAGGGAGTGTTAGGTTCAGCGCCGTGGGAGTGTGTGTACCAGGGAGCATTAGGTTTACCATCACCACCGTGTGAGTGTGTGTACCAGGGAGCGTTAGGTTCACCTTCACCCCCGTGGGAGTGTGTGTATCTGGGAATGTTAGGTTCACCATCACCACCGTGGGAGTGTGTGTACCAGAGAGCGTTAGGTTCACCATCAGCACCGTGAGAGTGTGTGTACCAGGGAGCGTTAGGGTCACCATCACCATCGTGGGAGTGTGTGAACCAGGGAGCGTTAGGTTCACCGCAGTGGGAGTGTGTGTACCAGGGAGCATTAGGTTCACCATCACCATCGTCGGAGTGTGTGTACCAGGGAGCGTTAGGTTCACCGCCGTGTGAGTGTGGGGATTGAGCAAGAAGTTCACTATCACCACTGTAGAGGTGTTTACTATGGATGTTAGGGTTCACCATCACTCACTGTGGGAGTGTGTGTACCAAGGAGCGTTAGGTTTACCATCACCACACTGGGAGTGTGTATACCAGGGAGCGTTAGGTTCACCATCGTTGGTGTCTGTGAACCAGGGAGCGTTAGGTTCACCATCACCACCGTGTTAGTGTGTGTACCAGGGAGCGTTAGGTTCACTGTCACAACCATGGGCGTGTGTGTACTAGGGAGCGTTAGGTTCACCATCACCACTGTGAGTGTAAACCAGGAGCAAGAGAGTTCACTATCTCCACTGTGGGAGGCAAGGGCCCAGATAGCGTTAGGTTCACCATCACCACCGTAGGAGTGTCTGTACCAGGTTGGGTTAGGATCACCATCACCACCGTGGGAGTGTGTGTTTACCAGGGAGCGTTAGGGTCACCGCCGTGTGAGTGTGTGTACCAGGGAGCGTAAGGTTCACCATAACCACCGTGGGAGTGTGTGTACCACGGAGCGTTAGGCTCACCATCACCACCGTGGGAGTGTGTGTGCCAGGGAATGTTAGATTCACCATCACCACCGTGGGAGTGTGTGTACCAGGGAGAGTTAGGTTCACCATCACCACCGTGGAAGTGTGTATCAGGGAGCAGTAGGTTCACCATCACCACTGTGGGAGTGTGTGTACCAGGGAGCGTTAGGTTCATCACCACCGTGGGAGTGTGTGTACCAGGGAGCGTTAGGGTCACCATCACCATCGTGGGAGTGTGTGTATCAGGGAGCGTTAGGTTCACCGCAGTGGGAGTGTGTACCAGGGAGCGTTAGGTTTACCATCACCACATTGGGAGTGTGTGTACCAGGGAGTGCTAGGTTCACCATCATCGATGTCTGTGAACCAGGGAGAGTTAGGATCACCATCACCACCGTTGGAGTGTGTGTACCAGGGAGCGTTAGGTTCACCGTCACAACCATGGGCGTGTGTTTACCAGGGAGCGTTAGGTTCACCATCACCACCGTGGCAGTGTGTGTACCAGGGAGCGTTAGGTTCACGATCACCACCGTGTGGGTGTGTGCACCTTGGAGCGTTTGGTTCACCATCACCACCGTGGAAGTGTGTGTACCAGGGAGCGTTAGGTTCACCATCACCACCGTGGAAGTGTGTGTACCAGGAAGCGTTAGGTTCACCATCACCACCGTGGGAGTGTGTGTACCAGGGAATGTAAGATTCACCATCAAAACCGTGGGAGTGTGTGTACCAGGGAGATTTAGGTTCACCATCACCACCGTGGGAGTGTGTACCAGGGAGCATTAGGTTCACCATCACCACTGTGCGAGTGTGTGTACCACGGAGCGTTAGGTTCACCATATCCACCGTGGGAGTGTGTGTACCAGGGAATGTTAGATTCACCATTACCACCATGGGAGTGTGTGTACCAGGGAGGGTTAGGTTCACCATCACCTCCGTAGGAGTGTGTGTACCAGGGAGCGTTAGGTTCACCATCACCACCATGGGAGTGTGTGTACTAGGGAGGGTTATGTTCACCATCACCACCGTGAGAGTGTGTGCACCAGGGAGCATTAGGTTCACCATCACCACCGTGGGAGTGTGTGTACCAGTTAGCATTAGGTTCACCACCGTGGGAGTGTGTGTACCAGGGAGCATTATGTTCACCATCGACACCATGGGAGTGTGTGTAAGAGGGAGCATTAGGTTGACCATCATCACCGTGAGAGTGTGTGCACCAGGGAGCGTTAGGTTCACCATCACCACCGTGGGAGTGTGTGTGTACCAGGGAGCATTAGGTTCACCATCACCACCTTAGGAGTGTGTGTACCAGTGAGGGTTAGGTTCACCATCACCACATGGGAGTGTGTGTACCAGGGAGCATTATGTTCACCATCTACACCATGGGAGTGTGTGTAAGAGGGAGCATTAGGTTCACCATCACCACCGTGAGAGTGTGTGCTCCAGGGATAGTTACGTTCATCATCACCACCGTGGGAGTGTGTGTACCAGGGAGCGTTAGGTTCACCGTCACCAAAGTGGGGGTGTGTGTACCAGGGAGAGTTAGGTTCACCATTACCACCGTAGGAGTGTGTGTACCAGGGAGCGTTAGGTTCACCATCACCACCTTGGGAGTGTGTGTACCAGGGAGGGTTAGGTTCACCATCACTACCATGGGAGTGTGTGTACCAGGGAGCATTAGGTTCACCACCGTGGGATTGTGTGTACCAGGGAGCGTTAGGTTCACCATCACCACCGTGGGAGTGTGTGTACCAGGGAGTGTTAGGTTCACCGCCGTGGATGTGTGTGTGCCAGGGAGCATTAGGTTCACCATCACCACCGTTGGAGTGTGTGTACCAGGGAGTGTTAGGTTCACCATTTTGGGTGTCTGTGTGCCAGGGAGCGTTAGGTTTACCATCACCACCGTGCTAGTGTGTGTACCAGGGAGCGTTAGGTGCACGGTCACCACCGTGGGAGTGTGTGTACCATTGAGCGTTAGGTTCACCTTCACCACCGTGGGAGTGTGTGTACAGGAGCGTTAGGGTTCATCATCACCACCTTGGGAGGTGTGTGTGTACCAGGGAGGCAGTTCAGCCCATCACCACTATGAGAGTGTGTGTGTGTACCAGGGAGCATTATGTTCACCATCAACACCATGGGAGTGTGTGTAAGAGGGAGCATTAGGTTCACTGTCACCACTGTGAGAGTGTGTGCACCAGGGAGCATTAGGTTCACCATCACCACCGTGG
>NW_024753008.1:0-24250 GCF_018991925.1 Homarus americanus | reverse complement strand
ACTCGATATGGGGACTTTGTTATACTCGAAAAGAGGAATTTTTTATATTCGATAAGGGTTTTGCTAGACTCGAAATAGGGGACTTTGTTATACTCTCGGACCAGGGGCCTTTGTTATACTCGATTAGGGCCTTTGTTATACCAGATCAGGGGACTTTGTTATACTCGATTTGAGGCCTTTGTTATATTCGATGAGGGGGCTTTGTAATTCTCGACCAGAGGACTTGCTATAGTCGACCAGGGGACTTTTTTATACTCGATCAGGGGACTTTGTTACACTGGAACAGGGGACATTTTATACTCGATCAGGGGACTTTGTTACACTGGAACAGGGGACATTTTATACTCGATCAGGGGACTGTGCAATACTCGATCAGGGGACTTTGTTATACTCGATCACGGAACTTTGTTATACTCATCCAGGGGGCTTTGTTATACTCGATCAGGGGACTTTCTTATACTCAATCAGGGGATTTTGTCTTACACGATCAGGGCCCTTTGCTATACTCGACCGGGGGACTTTGTTATAATCGATCAGGGGACTTTGGTATGCTCGATCTAGGGACTTTGTTATACTGGACCAGGGGACATTTTTATTCTCGATTAGGGGACTTTGTTATCCTCGATCAGGGGACTTTGTTATACTGGACCAGGAGACTTTGTTATACTCGATCAGGGAACGTTGTTATACTCGATCAGGGAAGTTTGTTATACTCATCCAGGGGGCTTTGTTATTTTCCATCAGGGGACTTTGTTATACTCGATTAAAGGCCTTTTTTGACTCGATCAGGGGATTTTGTTATACTCGAGCAGGGGGCTTTGTTATACTCGATCAGGGGACTTTTTTATACTCGATCAGGAGGCTTTGTTATACTCGATCAGGGAACTTTGCTAAACTCGACCAGGGGACTTTGTTATACTCGAGCAGGGGGCTTTGTTATACTCGATTAGGGGACTTTGTTATACTCGATCAGGAGGCTTTGTTATACTCGATCAGGGGACTTTGCTATGCTCGATCATAGGAACTTTTTTATACTTGACCAATGGACTTTGTTATCCTCGATGAGGGGACTTTGTTATACTCGACCAGGGGACTTTGTTATACTCGATCAGGGGACTTTTTTATACTCGACCAGAGGACTTTGTTATACTCTATCAGGGGAGTTTGTTATACTCGATCAGGGGACTTTGTTATACTCGATTAGGGGCCTTTGTTATACTCGATGAGGGGGCTTTGTTATACTCGACCCGGGGACTTTGCTATAATCGACGAGGGGACTTTGTTATACTCGTTTAGGGGACTTTGTTATACCTCAATTAGGACTCCCGTTGTACCTCGACTAGGGGACTCGGTTATACTTGGATTAGGGACTTTGTTATACTCGATCAGGGGACTTTGTTACACTCACCCAGTGGGTGATGTTCTGGGTAATAAGTTCTATATACAGAGGAGAACACAAACACCTGTATAGTTTTGTAGGTTCTATTTACTGGACAGAGTATGCATACACAGAGGTGGGCACTGCTCCTGGGGCTAGGGTCCTAATAACTACCATAGACGACGTATGGCAAGTGATACATTAGCAGCTTCCATACGTCGCCAGGCACATTAATTGCTGCAGGGGATATGGTAATAACATTGCCACACGCTGCTAGCTAGTGGGCTGAATAACATAAATGGAGCACATACATAATATACATACATAATACATAATCCAGCATACATAATATACATACACCTCCTCTCTATACGCTCATAGCAAGTCTTGAGCGGACCTTTTCTTTTGGATCCGTTCTGAGCGTCGAGGGACTAGATCACTGGGAAGGGTATGGGACTCAACACTGGTGGCGGGGTCAGCAGAAGGCATTGTTACGGGGCGGAGAAAACGGCGGTTCTTCCACCACACACGACCACTGGGTAACCGCACCTGGTAGTCCCGTGACCTACCGAGACCCATGACTACGCCTACTTTGTCCCAACGTAGGGAGGTCGGGTCCTGAACACGGACTTGGGTGCCGACACTCAACCTGGGTAGAGAACGGGCGTGGTCGTTGTAGCGGGCGACGACGTCTTGAACACGGTCGGCGGCTCGGCGATCACAATCCTCTGTCTTGGCCTGCCACTCCTTGGAGAAGGATTGAGGGTGAGCAGGGACACAAGAACGAAGGGGGCATCCATACAAAACCTGGGCAGGGGAGCGTCCGGTGTAGTTAGGTGTGTTGCGGAGTTCAAGAAGACCCCGGTCGAAGGCCTCGCAGTCAATATTCCCAAAGGGGGCCACCTTAAGGATGAGGTGCTTCAAAGATTTGACAGCAGCCTCAGCGTGGCCGTTGGACTGCGGGTAATGGGGCGATGACAACACATGCCGGACTCCCCATCGGTCAAGGAACGCAGCAAAGTCCCGGCTTGTGAACTGAGGCCCTCCGTCGGTTCGCAGGCGTACAGGAACGCCCACGTCACGGAAGTAGTGGCGGAACTTGCTGATGGTGGCGGTAGACGTCGTGTCATTACCGCCCTTGATGACAACCGGCCAACCAGAGAGACGGTCGACGATAACCAGGAAGGACTTTCCTGACACACAGAAAAAGTCGGCCGACACAGACTCAAAGGGGCGGGTGGGGTTGTCGTCACTCATGAAGGGTACCTGCTGCTGGCTGGGTTGTAATACGTGGCGGGGCTTACACACCTGGACAGCATTGGAGATGTCAGGGTCGATGCCAGGCCGGAACACAGTCTGTCGTGCACGTCGTTTGGTGGCCTCAGCTCCACGGTGACTGTCGTGAGGGCGAGCCAGGGCGTGGGGGCGTGATGCAGCAGGGACAACTACCGAAGGAGAGGTGTCACTGGCCAGAGGTAGGGGTAGGGCGGCAGCAGGGTAGTTGCTGCTCCCTTCGTGCACCCTGTTGGCGTGTCTTACCTCAAGAATAGGTTTGGGGAAGTCCTGGGAGATGATGGCCAACTCTTGACAATGTCTGTAGGACAGCAAGGGAGTCGGGACACCATTATGCACGTCAATCCAGGCCTGACACGACCTGTTGCCAAAGGTGACATGTGCATAGAGTGAACCCAGGGCTGGGGCCATCTGTGAACCATCTGCCGTGACGCAGAGGTCCTCGGGAGGCGGTCCTAGATCGCTTGGAGAGAGCCCCAAGCATCGCAAATGCTGGGGACCGATGACTGTAGCATCAGCGCCGGTGTCGGGCAACATCTGAAGACGGGATGACACACCGCCGTAGGTCACGATGACGCTGATGTACTGGGGGACTTTGGTCCTGGGATGCGAGGAGTACACCCTCCTAAAATGGGTCGGGCTTTGTCCAGGGTCGTCGTGCCTCTGATTTGGCGACTGTGGGCGGCCCTCACTGGTAGAAGGGCGCCGAAGCTTCCGCCGACGCTGTCCCTTGGGTTCGTGGGTAGGGCAACACTTGTCATAGTGGCCCAGACGACCGCACACATTGCACTGTACGTACTTAGCTGGGCACCGCACTGTGAGCGACCAGTGGCCCATACGGTCACAACTGTTGCAGGTAGACTGAGCAGCTGGACATACCTGTGTTCCGTGCTGCTTACCACAGTTGTTGCAAAATGAACCGGGCGTGGACGTGGTGGGCGAAGGCGTAGGAGCAGACTTCTTGTCCTTCTTGTACCGGGAAACAGCGCGTACAGCTGTAGGGGGAGCTCGGATGGCAGAGGTGGCACACCTGGCAGCCTCATAGGAGCGACATATCGTCAACACATCCTGAAGAGAAGAGGAAGAGTCGAGGGAGGTGAGGCGTTGGACAAGTTCCTCGTCCTTAACACCCATCAGGATCACCTGCTTCAACTGGGTCTCCTCGCACTGCTGGTGGTGGCCTAAACATATATCTACCTCTTCCGAGGCTCTCTTAAGACGTACATAAAAAGCGTCAAAAGACTCACCCTCCATCTGTCTGCAGCTAAACAATTCCCTCCTGCGCAGAGCTTCATTCTGCTGTCCTTTGATGTGCCGTTGTAGAACGTCCAGTACCTCCTCTACAGACAACGAAGAGGTTGGGGGTACCTGCAACGTATGTTCTAAGACACGCTGAACTTCCAAGGACAGGCACATACGCAGCTGGATGAGTTGTTTAGGCTGTGACAAACTCTGGAGATCCACCATTGTAGCATAATCAGCCCACCGCCGCCGCCATTCGCGAAAAGTCTGGAAATTTACATCAGGCTCCAAGATGGGCGGTGTTTGAGCTGCTGCTTTAGGTGGGGCTGGGGGCGTGAAGGAAGCATGGATGAGGTATCTGAACCATTCAGTACCGAGGCAGTGTTAGAGCCAGGGGCTTGGTTAACAGTGAGGCGAGATATCAAGGCTTCAAACCGTGCACTGTCTTCCATTCTCCGTTGGTGGTCTCGTTCTGCCTCTGCTTGCCTTCTGTGCTCATCCGCCAAACGTCTGTGAGCTTCATCCTCGCGTCTCTCATCTCTCATAACTTCATTAAGGCAATTATCTCTGGAGATAACGCTGAATGTTGAGGTGAAGGGCTGCGCGATGTTGTGGGAGCTGGAGCGTCGTGGCCGGCCTGGTCATCCATCTCTGGGGGACTATCATCCGCTTGACTCATCCAGGCGCTGGGTCCACGGCTACGTAAGGCATGAGACATAACTACTTTATCTGTGTACTGTGTCTTAAATCAGTGTTGACCGGTCAGCCCGTCGTATCAACAAGATTTCAGACAAAAAAATTTAATTAAATACACAGATAAGTAGGTTATATATATAAAATATATATAAGAAACCGCGCGGTCAGCAAGTGTTAGTACATGTATGTGTGTGTGTCCCAGGCAGGCAGAGCGTCTCGCCCCAGCTGTGAGGGGGGGTGGAGGCGGCGCTGTGAGGGAGGGGGTGGAGATAGGAGTAGCTCAGTCGCTCTCTGTAAACGGTCAGAGGAGGGTGCGCTGAGCTCTACACCCCACAAATGCCCAGAACATGCCGTATACCTTGGAAATCCGTTCGAACAAGGTCACACATGAATGGCACGAAACACACAATGCACTAAACACTTCACAGAAAATCACTGTCACTGACACTGCTCAAAGTTGCGAAGTTCTTCGAGGGATGACGCGGGGTTGACCCAAGGCGGGGATCCATCAGCCGGCTTTCCACAAACTTGCACTAATCACTCGTAATAATCCAGTAAAACTACGCACTGCGCCATGTTAGATGTTCTGGGTAATAAGTTCTATATACAGGAGAGAACACAAACACCTGTATAGTTTTGTAGGTTCGGTTTACTGGATTAGAGTATGTACACAGAGGTGGGCAGCACTGCTCCCTAGCTAGGGTCCTGGTCAACTACCATAGACGACTTATGGCAAGTGATACATTAGCAGCTTCCATACGTCGCCAGGCACATTAATTAAGCGTGTGGGATATGGTAATAACATTGCCACACGCTGCTAGCTAGGCTGAATAAATATAAATGGAGCACATACATAATATACATACATAATACATAATCCAGCATACATAATATACATACACAGGGGACATTTTTATACTCGATTAGGGGACTTTGTTATTTTCGATCAGGGGACTTTTGTTACACTCGATCAGGGAACTTTGTTATACTCGACCAGGGACCTTTGTTATACTCGATTAGGGGACTTTGTTATACTCGATATGGGGACTTAGTTATACTCGAAAAGGGGAATTTTTTATATTCGATAAGGGTTTTTGTTAGACTCGAACAGGGGACTTTGTTATACTCGACCAGGGGCCTTTGTTATACTCGATCAGGGGCCTTTGTTATACTAGATTAGGGGACTTTGTTATACTCGATTAGAGGCCTTTGTTATATTCGATGAGTAGGCTTTGTTATACTCGACCAGAGGACTTGCTATAGTCGACCAGGGGACTTTTTTATACTCGATCAGGGGACTTTGTTACACTGGAACAGGGGACATTTTATACTCGATTAGGGGACTTTGTTTTACTCGATCAGGGGACTTTGCTATACTCGATCAGGGGACTTTGTTATACTCGATCACGGAACTTTGTTATACTCATCCAGGGGGCTTTGTTATACTCGATCAGGGGACTTTCTTATACTCAATCAGGGGATTTTGTCTTACACGATCAGGGCCCTTTGCTATACTCGACCGGGGGACTTTGTTATAATCGATCAGGGGACTTTGGTATGCTCGATCTAGGGACTTTGTTATACTGGGCCAGGGGACTTTTTTATACTCGATGAAGGGACTTTGTTACACTGGACCAGGGGACATTTTTATTCTCGATTAGGGGACTTTGTTATCCTCGATCAGGGGACTTTGTTATACTGGACCAGGAGACTTTGTTATACTCGATCAGGGAACGTTGTTATACTCGATCAGGGAACTTTGTTATACTCATCTAGGGGGCTTTGTTATTTTCCATCAGGGGACTTTGTTATACTCGATCAGGGGACTTTGGTATGCTCGACCGGGGGACTTTGTTATAATCGATTAGGGGACTTTGGAATGCTCGATCTAGGGACTTTGTTATACTCGATCAGGGACTTTGTTATACTCGATAAGGGGATTTTGTTATACTCGATAAGGGAATTTGTTTTACTCGATAAGGGGACTTTCTTATACTCGATTAGAGGCCTTTTTTAGACTCGATCAGGGGACTTTGTTATTCTCGAGCAGGGAGCTTTGTTATACTCGATCAGGGGACTTTGTTATACTCGATCAGGAGGCTTTGTTATACTCGATTAGGGGACTTTGCTATACTCGACCAGGGGACTTTGTTATACTCGAGCAGGGGGCTCTGTTATACTCGATTAGGGGACTTTGTCTTACTCGCTCAGGGCCCTTTGCTATACTGGACCGGGGACTTTGATATAATCGATCAGGGGACATTGGTATGCTTGATCTAGGGACTTTGTTATACTGGGCCAGGGGACTTTTTTATGCTCGATCAGGGGACTTTGTTACACTGGACCAGGGGACATTTTTATACTCGATTAGGGGACTTTGTTACACCCGATGAGGGACTTTGTTATACTCGACCAGGGCCTTTGTTATACTCGATTAGGGGACTTTGTTGTACTCGATAAGGGGACTTTGTTACTCGATAATGTGAATTTGTTATACTCGATAAGGGGACTTTGTTATACTCGATGAGGGGCCTTTGTTACACTCGATCAGGGGCCTTTGTTATACTAGATCAGGGGACTTTGTTATACTCGATTAAAGGCCTTTTTTGGACTCGATCAGGGGACTTTGTTATACTCGAGCAGGGGGCTTTCTTATACTCGATCAGGGGACTTTTTTATACTCGATCAGGAGGCTTTGTTATACTCGATCAGGGGACTTTTTTATACTCGACCAGAGGACTTTGTTATACTCTATCAGGGGACTTTGTTATACTCGATCAGGGGACTTTGTTATACTCGATTAGGGGCATTTGTTATACTCGATGAGGGGGCTTTAATATACTCGACCCGGGGACTTTGCTATAATCGACCAGGGGACTTTGTTATACTCGTTTAGGGGACTTTGTTATAACTAGACCAGTGGACTTTTTTATACTTGATCAGGGGACTTTCTCATACTAGACCAGAGGCCATTGTTATACTCGATCGGGGGACTTTGTTATACTCGATGAGTGGACTTTCCTATATTTGACCAATGGACTTTGCTATACTCGATGAGGGGCCTTTGTTATATTCGATCAGGGGACATTGTTAAACTCGACCAGGGGACTTTCTTATATTCGATCAGGGGACTTTGTTATACTCCACCAGGGACTTTGTTATACTCGATCAGAGGATATGTTATACTCGATCAGGGAACTTTGTTATATTCGATCAGAGGACTTTGTTATACTCGACTAGGGGACTTTTTTATATTCGATCAGGGGATATGCTATACTCGACCAGGGGACTTTGTTATACACGATTAGGAGACTTTGTTATACTCGATGAGGGGACTTAGTCTTACTCGATCAGGGCCCTTTGTCATACTCGTCCAGGGGACTTTGTTATAATCGATTAGGGGACATTGTTATGCTCGATCTGGGGACTTTGTTAAACTAGGCCAGGAGACGTTGTTATACTCGATCTGGGGACATTTTTTTACTCGATGAGGGGACTTTGTTACACTGGACCAGGGGACATTTTTATACTCGATTAGGGGACTTTGTTATACTCCATAAGGGGACTTTGTTATACTGGACCAGGAGACTTTGTTATACTCGATCAGGGGACGTTGTTATACTCGATGAGGGAACTTTGTTATACTCATCCAGGGGGCTTTTTTATTCTCCAACAGGGGACTTTGTTATACTCGATCAGGGGACTTTGTCTTACTCGATCAGGGCCCTTTGCTATACTCGACCGGGGGACTTTGTTATAATCGATTAGGGGACTTTGGCATGCTCGACCTAGGGACTTTGTTATACTCGATCAGGGACTTTGTTATACTCGACCAGGGGCCTTTGTTATACTCGATTAGGGGACTTTGTTAAACTCGATAAGGGGACTTTGTTATACTCGATAAGGGGAATTTGTTATACTCGATGAGGGGACTTTGTTAGACTCGAACAGGGGACTTTGTTATACTCGACCAGGGGACGTTGTTATACTTGATTAGGCGGCTTTGTTATACTTGATCAGGGGACTTTCTTATACTCGATTAGAGGCCTTTTTTGGACTCGATTAGGGGACTTTGTTATACTCGAGCAGGGGGCTTTGTTATACTCGATCAGGGGACTTTGTTATACTCGATGAGGAGGCTTTGTTATACTCGATCACGGGACTTTCCTATACTCGACCAGGGGACTTTGTTATACTCGACCAGGGATCTCTTTTATACTTGACCAATGGACTTTGTTATTCTCGATGAGGGGCCTTTGTTATACTCGATGAGGGGACTTTGTTATACTCGACCAGGGTACTTTGTTATACTCGATCAGGGGACTTTTTTATACTCGACCAGAGGACTTTGTTATACTCAATCAGAGGATATGTTATACTCGATCAGGGGACTTTGTTATACTCATCCAGGGGACTTTCTTATACTCGATCAGGGGACTTTTTTATACTCGATCAGGAGGCTTTGTTATACTCGATCAGGGGACTTTGCTAAACTCGACCAGGGGACTTTGTTATACTCGAGCAGGGGGCTTTGTTATACTCAATTAGGGGACTTTGTTATACTCGATCAGGAGGTTTTGTTATACTCGATCAGGGGACTTTGCTATGCTCGATCATGGGAACTTTTTTATACTTGACCAATGGACTTTGTTATACTCGATGAGGGGACTTTGCTATACTCGACCAGGGGACTTTGTTATACTCGATCAGGAGACTTTTTTATACTCGACCAGAGGACTTTGTTATACTCTATCAGGGGACTTTGTTATACTCGATCAGGGGACTTTGTTATGCTCGATTAGGGGCCTTTGTTATACTCGATGAGGGGCCTTTGTTATACTCGACCAGGGGACTTTGCTATAATCGACCAGGGGACTTTGTTATACTCGTTTAGGGGGCTTTGTTTAACTAGACCAGGGGACTTTTTTATACTTGATCAGGGGACTTTCTCATACTAGACCAGAGGCCATTGTTATACTCGATTGGGGGACTTTGTTATACTCGATGAGTGGACTTTCCTATATTTGACCAATGGACTTTGCTATACTCGATGAGGGGCCTTTGTTATACTCGATCAGGGGACATTGTTAAACTCGACCAGGGGACTTTCTTATATTCGATCTGGGGACTTTGTTATACTCCACCAGGGACTTTGTTATACTCGATCAGAAGATATGTTATACTCGATCAGGGGACTTTGTTATATTCGATCAAAGGACTTTGTTATACTCGATGAGGGGACTTAGTCTTACTCGATCAGGGCCCTTTGTCATACTCGTCCAGGGGACTTTGTTATAATCGATTAGGGGACTTTGTTATGCTCGATCTGGGGACTTTGTTAAACTAGGTTAGGAGACGTTGTTATACTCGATCAGGGGACTTTTTTTTACTCGATGAGGGGACTTTGTTACACTGGACCAGGGGACATTTTTATACTCGATTAGGGGACTTTGTTATACTCGATAAGGGGACTTTGTTATACTGGACCAGTAGACTTTGTTATACTCGATCAGGGGACGTTGTTATACTCGATCACGGAACTTTGTTATACTCATCCAGGGGGCTTTGTTATTCTCCATCAGGGGACTTTGTTATACTCAATCAGGGGACTTTGTCTTACTCGATCAGGGCCCTTTGCTATACTCGACCGTGGGACTTTGTTATAATCGATTAGGGGACTTTGGTATGCTCGACCTAGGGACTTTGTTATACTCGATCAGGGCCTTTGTTATACTCGATTAGGGGACTTTGTTATACTCGATAAGGGGACTTTGTTATACTCGATAAGGGGAATTTGTTATACTCGATGAGGGGACTTTGTTAGACTCGAACAGGGGACTTTGTTATACTCGACCAGGGGACGTTGTTATACTTGATTAGGCGGCTTTGTTATACTTGATCAGGGGACTTTCTTATACTCGATTAGAGGCCTTTTTTGGACTCGATTAGGGGACTTTGTTATACTCAAGCAGGGGGCTTTGTTATACTCGATCAGGGGACTTTGTTATACTCGATGAGGAGGCTTTGTTATACTCGATCACGGGACTTTCCTATACTCGACCAGGGGACTTTGTTATACTCGACCAGGGATCTCTTTTATACTTGACCAATGGACTTTGTTATTCTCGATGAGAGGCCTTTGTTATAGTCGATGAGGGGACTTTGTTATACTCGACCAGGGGACTTTGTTATACTCGATCAGGGGACTTTTTTATACTCGACCAGACGACTTTGTTATACTCAATTCGGGGATATGTTATACTCGATCAGGGGACTTTGTTGTACTCATCCAGGGGACTTTCATATACTCGATCAGGGGACTTTGTTATATGCGATCAGGAGACTTTGTTATACTCGATTAGGGGCCTTTGTTATACTCGTCCAGGGAGGCTTTGTTATACTAGGATCAGGGGACTTTGTTATACTCGATGAGGGGACTTTCCTATACTCGACCAGGGGACTTTGTTACACTCGATCAGGGGACTTTTTATACTCGACCAGAGGACTTTGTTATACTCAATCAGGGCCCTTTGTTATACTCGACCAGGGGACTTTGTTAAACTAGGCAAGGAGACGTTGTTATACTCGATCAGGGGATATTTTATACTCGATCAGGGGACTTTGTTATACTGGACCAGGGGACTTTGTTATACGCGATCAGGAGACTTTGTTATATTCGACCAGGGGACTTTTTATACTTGATCAGGAGACTTTGTCTTACTCGACCAGAGGCCTTTGTTATACTCCATCGGGGAACTTTGTTATACTCGATGAGTGGACTTTACTATATTTGACCAATGGGCTTTGCTATACTCGATGAGGGGCCTTTGTTATACGCGATCAGGGGACATTGTTATACTCGACCTGGTGACATTGTTATACTCGATCAGGGGACTTTGTTATACTCGACCAGAGGACTTTGTTATACTCGATCAGGTGATATGTTATACTCGATCAGGGGACTTTGTTATACTCGATCAAAGGACTTTGTTATATTCGACGAGGGGCTTTTTTATACTCGATTAGAAAACTTTGTGATACTCGATCAGGGGACTTTGTTATACTCCACCAGGGACTTTGTTATATTCGATCAGGGGATATGTAATACTCGATCAGGGGACTTTGTTATACTCGATCAGGGGACTTTGTCATACTCGACCAGAGAACTTTGTTATACTCGATCAGGGGATATGTTATACTCGATCAGGGGTCTTTGTTATACTTGATCAGGGGACTTTGTTATACTTGATTAGGGGACTTTGTTATACTAGATCAGGGGACTTTGTTATACTTGATCAGAGGACTTTGTTATACTCGACCAAGGGCCTCTGTTATGCTCGATTAGAAAACTTTGTTATACTCGACCAGGGAACTTTGTTATACTCCACCAAGGACTTTGTGATACTCGATTAGTGGATATGTTATACTCGTCGAAGGGGCTTTTTTATACTAGGATCAGGGGACTTTGTTATACTCGATGAGGGGACTTAGTCTTACTCGATCAGGGCCCTTTGTCATACTCGACCAGGGGACTTTGTTATAATCGATTAGGGGACTTTGTTATCCTCGATCTGGGGACTTTGTGAAACTAGGCCAGGAGACGTTGTTATACTCGATCAGGGGATATGTTATACTCGATCAGGGGACTTTGTTATACTGGACCAGGGGACTTTGTTATACTCGATCAGGGGACTTTGTTATACTCGATAAGGGAACTGTTATACTCATCCAGGGGGCTTTGTCATACTCGACCAGGGGACTTTGTTATACTCGATCAGGGGACTTTGTTATACACGATCAGGGAACTTTGTTATACTCATCCAGGGGGCTTTGTCATACTCGATCAGGTGACTTTCTAATACTCGATCAGGGGATTTTGTCTTACACGATCAGGGCCCTTTGCTATACTCGACCGGGGGATTTTGTTATAATCGATCAGGGGACTTTGGTATGCTCGAACTAGGGACTTTGTTATACCGGGCCAGGGGACTTTTTTATAAGCGATGAGGGGACTTTGTTTCACTGGACCAGGGGACATTTTTATACACGATTAGGGGACTTTGTTATACTCGATCAGAGGACTTTGTCTTACTCGATCAGGGCCCTTTGCTATACTCGACCGGGGGACTTTGTTATAATCGATTTGGGGGCTTTGGTATGCTCGACCTAGGGACTTTGTTATACTCGATCAGGGACTTTGTTATACTCGACAGGGGCCTTTGTTATACTCGATTAGGGGACTTTGTTATACTCGATAACGGGACTTTGTTATACTCGATAAGGGGAATTTGTTATACTCGATAAGGGGACTTTGTTATACTCGATCAGGGGACTTTCTTATACTCGATTAGAGGCCTTTTTTGGACTCGATCAGGGGACTTTGTTATACTCGAGCAGGGGGCTTTGTTATACTCGATCAGGGGACTTTGTTATACTCGATCAGGAGGCTTTCTTATACTCGATCAGGGACTTTGCTATACTCGACCAGGGGACTTTGTTATACTCAATCAGGGGATATGTTATACTCGATCAGGGGACTTTGTTATACTCATTCAGGGGACTTTGTTGTACTCGATCAGGGGACTTTGTTATACGCGATCAGGAGACTTTGTTATACTCGATTAGGAACCTTTGTTATACTCGTCCAGGGGGGCTTTGTTATTCTAGGATCAGGGGACATTGTTATACTTGATGAGGGGACTTCGTCTTACTCGATCAGCGCCCTTTGTTATACTCGACCAGGGGACTTTGTTATAATCGATTTGGGAACTTTGTTATGCTCGATCTGGGGACTTTGTTAAACTAGGCCAGGAGACGTTGTTATACTCGATCAGGGGATATGTTATACTCGATCAGGGCCCTTTGCTATACTCGACCGGGGGACTTTGTTATAATCGATCAGAGGACTTTGGTATGCTTGATCTAGGGTCTTTGTTATACTGGGCCAGGGGACTTTTTTATACTTGATGAAGGGACTTTGTTACACTGGACCAGGGGACATTTT
Organism: Homarus americanus; assembly: GCF_018991925.1. Taxonomy (NCBI): domain Eukaryota; kingdom Metazoa; phylum Arthropoda; class Malacostraca; order Decapoda; family Nephropidae; genus Homarus; species Homarus americanus. Next base: position 10,637 of record NW_024753008.1, on the reverse strand, counting down.
TATTCTCGATTAGGGGACTTTGTTATCCTCGATCAGGGGACTTTGTTATACTGGACCAGGAGACTTTGTTATACTCCATCAGGGAACGTTGTTATACTCGATCAGGGAACTTTGTTATACTCATCCAGGGGGCTTTGTTATTTTCCATCAGGGGACTTTGTTATACTCGATCAGGGGACTTTGGTATGCTCGACCGGGGGACTTTGTTATAATCGATTAGGGGACTTTGGCATGCTCGATCTAGGGACTTTGTTATACTCGATCAGGGACTTTGTTATACTCGATAAGGGACTTTGTTATACTCGATAAGGGGAATTTGTTTTACTCGATAAGTGGACTTTGTTAGACTCGAACAGGGGACTTTGTTATACTTGACCAGGGGACTTTGTTATTCTCGATTAGGCGCCTTTGTTATACTCGATCAGGCGACTTTCTTATACTCGATTAGAGGCCTTTTTTAGACTCGATCAGGGGACTTTGTTATACTCGAGCAGGGAGCTTTGTTATACTCGATCAGGGGACTTTGTTATACTCGATCAGGAGGCTTTGTTATACTCGATTAGGGGACTTCGCTATACTCGACCAGGGGACTTTGTTATACTCGAGCAGGGGGCTCAGTTATACTCGATTAGGGGACTTTGTCTTACTCGCTCAGGGCCCTTTGCTATACTGGACCGGGGACTTTGTTATAATCGATCAGGGGACTTTGGTATGCTTGATCTAGGGACTTTGTTATACTGGGCCAGGGGACTTTTTTATACTCGATGAAGGGACTTTGTTACACTGGACCAGGGGACATTTTTATTCTCGATTAGGGGACTTTGTTATCCTCGATCAGGGGACTTTGTTATACTGGACCAGGAGACTTTGTTATACTCGATCAGGGAACGTTGTTATACTCGATCAGGGAACTTTGTTATACTCATCCAGGGGGCTTTGTTATTTTCCATCAGGGGACTTTGTTATACTCGATTAAAGGCCTTTTTTGGACTCGATCAGGGGATTTTGTTATACTCGAGCAGGGGGCTTTGTTATACTCGATCAGGGGACTTTTTTATACTCGATCAGGAGGCTTTGTTATACTCGATCAGGGGACTTTGCTAAACTCGACCAGGGGACTTTGTTATACTCGAGCAGGGGGCTTTGTTATACTCGATTAGGGGACTTCGTTATACTCGATCAGGAGGCTTTGTTATACTCGATCAGGGGACTTTGCTATGCTCGATCATAGGAACTTTTTTATACCTGACCAATGGACTTTGTTATCCTCGATGAGGGGACTTTGTTATACTCGACCAGAGGACTTTGTTATACTCTATCAGGGGACTTTGTTATACTCGATCAGGGGACTTTGTTATACTCGATTAGGGGGCTTTGTTATACTCGATGAGGGGGCTTTGTATACTCGACCCGGGGACTTTGCTATAATCGACCAGGGGACTTTGTTATACTCGTTTAGGGGACTTTGTTATACTAGACCAGGGGACTTTTTTATACTTGATCAGGGGACTTTCTCATACTTGACCAGAGGCCATTTATACTCGATCCGGGGACTTTGTTATACTCGATGAGTGGACTTTCCTATATTTAACCAATGGACTTTGCTATACTCGATGAGGGGCCTTTGTTATACTCGATCAGGGGACATTGTTAAACTCGACGAGGGGACTTTCTTATATTCGATCAGGGGACTTTGTTATACTCCACCAGGGACTTTGTTATACTCGACCAGGGATCTCTTTTATACTTGACCAATGGACTTTGTTATTCTCGATGAGGGGCCTTTGTTATACTCGATGAGGGAACTTTGTTATACTCGACCAGGGGACTTTGTTATACTCGATCAGGGGACTTTTGTTACACTCGATCAGGGAACTTTGTTATACTCGACCAGGGACCTTTGTTATACTCGATTAGAGGACTTTGTTATACTCGATATGGGGACTTTGTTATACTCGAAAAGGGGAATTTTTTATATTCGATAAGGGTTTTTGTTAGACTCGAACAGGGGACTTTGTTATACTCGACCAGGGGCCTTTGTTATACTCGATCAGGGGCCTTTGTTATACTAGATTAGGGGACTTTGTTATACTCGATTAGAGGCCTTTGGTATATTCGATGAGGAAGCTTTGTTATACTCGACCAGAGGACTTGCTATAGTCGACCAGGGGACTTTTTTATACTCGATCAGGGGACTTTGTTACACTGGAACAGGGGACATTTTATACTCGTTTAGGGGACTTTATTTTACTCGATCAGGGGACTTTGCTATACTCGATCAGGGGACTTTGTTATACTCGATAAAGGAACCTTGTTATACTCATCCAGGGGGCTTTGTTATACTCAATCAGGGGACTTTCTTATACTCAATCAGGGGATTTTGTCTTACACGATCAGGGCCCTTTGCTATACTCGACCGGGGGACTTTGTTATAATCGATCAGGGGACTTTGGTATGCTTGATCTAGGGACTTTGTTATACTGGGCCAGGGGACTTTTTTATACTCGATGAAGGGACTTTGTAACACTGGACCAGGGGACATTTGTATTCTCGATTAGGGGACTTTGTTATCCTCGATCAGGGGACTTTGTTATACTGGACCAGGAGACTTTGTTATACTCGATCAGGGAACGTTGTTATACTCGATCAGGGAACTTTGTTATACTCATCCAGGGGGCTTTGTTATTTTCCATCAGGGGACTTTGTTATTCTCGATCAGGGGACTTTGGTATGCTCGACCGGGGGACTTTGTTATAATCGATTAGGGGACTTTGGTATGCTCGATCTAGGGACTTTGTTATACTCGATCAGGGACTTTGTTATACTCGATAAGGGGATTTTGTTATACTCGATAAGGGAATTTGTTTTACTCGATAAGGGGACTTTCTTATACTCGATTAGAGGCCTTTTTTAGACTCGATCAGGGGACTTTGTTATTCTCGAGCAGGGAGCTTTGTTATACTCGATCAGGGGACTTTGTTATACTCGATCAGGAGGCTTTGTTATACTCGATTAGGGGACTTTGCTATACTCGACCAGGGGACTTTGTTATACTCGAGCAGGGGGCTCTGTTATACTCGATTAGGGGACTTTGTCTTACTCGCTCAGGGCCCTTTGCTATACTGGACCGGGGACTTTGATATAATCGATCAGGGGACATTGGTATGCTTGATCTAGGGACTTTGTTATACTGGGCCAGGGGACTTTTTTATGCTCGATCAGGGGACTTTGTTACACTGGACCAGGGGACATTTTTATACTCGATTAGGGGACTTTGTTACACCCGATGAGGGACTTTGTTATACTCGACCAGGGCCTTTGTTATACTCGATTAGGGGACTTTGTTGTACTCGATAAGGGGACTTTGTTACTCGATAATGTGAATTTGTTATACTCGATAAGGACTTTGTTATACTGGATGAGGGGCCTTTGTTAAACTCGATGAGGGGCCTTTGTTATACCAGACCATGGGACTTTGTTATACTCGATTAGGGACCTTTGATAAACTCGATCAGGGGCCATTGTTATACTTTTTCAGGGGACTTTGTTATACTTGATCAGGGGACTTTGTTATACTCGAGTAGGGGGCTTTGTTATACTCGATCAGGGGGATTTGTTATACTTGAACAGGGGCCTTTGTTATAATCGTTCAGGGGACTTTGTTATACTCGATCAGGGGACTTTGTTATACTCGATCAGTGGACTTTGTTATACCTGATGAGGGGGCTTTAATATACTCGACCCGGGACTTTTAAGTATAACTAATCAGGAATTTCGGTTATACCTGCTTAGGACTTTGTTATAATAGAGCAGTGGACTTTTTATACTTGATCAGGGACTTTTCACCAGGTTCAGAGGCCATTGTTAGTGGCCTTTTGATCGTGGACTTTTGCTATACTCGATGAGTGGATTCTTCCTATATTTGGACCAATGGACTAAGGTACTGACGAGGGCCTTTGGTTATATTCGATCAGGGACATTGTTAAACCTGACCAGGGGACTTCTATATTCAGATCAGGGGACTTTGTTATACTCCACCAGGACTTTGTTACACGGATCAGAGGATATAAGCACCGATCAGGGAACTTTGTTATATTCGATCAGGAGGACTTTTATCAGACTAGGGGACTTTTTTATATTCGATCAGGGGATATGCTATACTCGACCAGGGGACTTTGTTATACACGATTAGGAGACTTTGTTATACTCGATGAGGGGACTTAGTCTTACTCGATCAGGGCCCTTTGTCATACTCGTCCAGGGGACTTTGTTATAATCGATTAGGGGACTTTGTTATGCTCGATCTGGGGACTTTGTTAAACTAGGTTAGGAGACGTTGTTATACTCGATCAGGGGACTTTTTTTTACTCGATGAGGGGACTTTGTTACACTGGACCAGGGGACATTTTTATACTCGATTAGGGGACTTTGTTACACCCGATGAGGGACTTTGTTATACTCGACCAGGGCCTTTGTTATACTCGATTAGGGGACTTTGTTGTACTCGATAAGGGGACTTTGTTACTCGATAATGTGAATTTGTTATACTCGATAAGGGGACTTTGTTATACTCGATGAGGGGCCTTTGTTACACTCGATCAGGGGCCTTTGTTATACTAGATCAGGGGACTTTGTTATACTCGATTAAAGGCCTTTTTTGGACTCGATCAGGGGACTTTGTTATACTCGAGCAGGGGGCTTTGTTATACTCGATCAGGGGACTTTTATATACTCGATCAGGAGGCTTTGTTATACTCGATGAGGGGACTTTTTTATACTCGACCAGAGGACTTTGTTATACTCTATCAGGGGACTTTGTTATACTCGATCAGGGGACTTTGTTATACTCGATTAGGGGCATTTGTTATACTCGATGAGGGGGCTTTAATATACTCGACCCGGGGACTTTGCTATAATCGACCAGGGGACTTTGTTATACTCGTTTAGGGGACTTTGTTATAATAGAGCAGTGGACTTTTTTATACTTGATCAGGGGACTTTCTCATACTAGACCAGAGGCCATTGTTATACTCGATCGGGGGACTTTGTTATACTCGATGAGTGGACTTTCCTATATTTGACCAATGGACTTTGCTATACTCGATGAGGGGCCTTTGTTATATTCGATCAGGGGACATTGTTAAACTCGACCAGGGGACTTTCTTATATTCGATCAGGGGACTTTGTTATACTCCACCAGGGACTTTGTTATACTCGATCAGAGGATATGTTATACTCGATCAGGGGACTTTGTTATATTCGATCAGAGGACTTTGTTATACTCGACTAGGGGACTTTTTTATATTCGATCAGGGGATATGCTATACTCGACCAGGGGACTTTGTTATACACGATTAGGAGACTTTGTTATACTCGATGAGGGGACTTAGTCTTACTCGATCAGGGCCCTTTGTCATACTCGTCCAGGGGACTTTGTTATAATCGATTAGGGGACTTTGTTATGCTCGATCTGGGGACTTTGTTAAACTAGGTTAGGAGACGTTGTTATACTCGATCAGGGGACTTTTTTTTACTCGATGAGGGGACTTTGTTACACTGGACCAGGGGACATTTTTATACTCGATTAGGGGACTTTGTTATACTCGATAAGGGGACTTTGTTATACTGGACCAGGAGACTTTGTTATACTCGATCAGGGGACGTTGTTATACTCGATCAGGGAACTTTGTTATACTCATCCAGGGGGCTTTGTTATTCTCCATCAGGGGACTTTGTTATACTCGATCAGGGGACTTTGTCTTACTCGATCAGGGCCCTTTGCTATACTCGACCGGGGGACTTTGTTATAATCGATTAGGGGACTTTGGTATGCTCGACCTAGGGACTTTGTTATACTCGATCAGGGACTTTGTTATACTCGACCAGGGGCCTTTGTTATACTCGATTAGGGGACTTTGTTATACTCGATAAGGGGACTTTGTTATACTCGATAAGGGAATTTGTTATACTCGATGAGGGGACTTTGTTAGACTCGAACAGGGGACTTTGTTATACTCGACCAGGGGACGTTGTTATACTTGATTAGGCGGCTTTGTTATACTTGATCAGGGGACTTTCTTATACTCGATTAGAGGCCTTTTTTGGACTCGATTAGGGGACTTTGTTATACTCAAGCAGGGGGCTTTGTTATACTCGATCAGGGGACTTTGTTATACTCGATGAGGAGGCTTTGTTATACTCGATCACGGGACTTTCCTATACTCGACCAGGGGACTTTGTTATACTCGACCAGGGATCTCTTTTATACTTGACCAATGGACTTTGTTATTCTCGATGAGAGGCCTTTGTTATAGTCGATGAGGGGACTTTGTTATACTCGACCAGGGGACTTTGTTATACTCGATCAGGGGACTTTTTTATACTCGACCAGACGACTTTGTTATACTCAATTCGGGGATATGTTATACTCGATCAGGGGACTTTGTTGTACTCATCCAGGGGACTTTCATATACTCGATCAGGGGACTTTGTTATATGCGATCAGGAGACTTTGTTATACTCGATTAGGGGCCTTTGTTATACTCGTCCAGGGGGGCTTTGTTATACTAGGATCAGGGGACTTTGTTATACTCGATGAGGGGACTTGTCTATACTCGACCAGGGGACTTTGTTATACTCGATCAGGGGACTTTTTTATACTCGACCAGAGGACTTTGTTATACTCAATCAGGGCCCTTTGTTATACTCGACCAGGGGACTTTGTTAAACTAGGGAAGGAGACGTTGTTATACTCGATAAGGGGATATGTTATACTCGATCAGGGGACTTTGTTATACTGGACCAGGGGACTTTGTTATACGCGATTAGGAGACTTTGTTATATTCGACCAGGGGACTTTTTATACTTGATCAGGAGACTTTGTCTTACTCGACCAGAGGCCTTTGTTATACTCCATCGGGGAACTTTGTTATACTCGATGAGTGGACTTTACTATATTTGACCAATGGGCTTTGCTATACTCGATGAGGGGCCTTTGTTATACTCGATCAGGGACATTGTTATACTCGACCAGGTGACATTGTTATACTCGATCAGGGGACTTTGTTATACTCGACCAGAGGACTTTGTTATACTCGATCAGGTGATATGTTATACTCGATCAGGGGACTTTGTTATACTCGATCAGAGGACTGTGTTATACTCGACGAGGGGCTTTTTTATACTCGATTAGAAAACTTTGTTATACTCGACCAGGAGACTTTGTGATACTCGATCAGGGGACTTTGTTATACTCCACCAGGGACTTTGTTATATTCGATCAGGGGATATGTAATACTCGATCAGGGGACTTTGTTATACTCGATCAGGGGACTTTGTCATACTCGACCAGAGGAATTTGTTATACTCGATCAGGGGATATGTTATACTCGATCAGGGGTCTTTGTTATACTTGATCAGGGGACTTTGTTATACTTGATTAGGGGACTTTGTTATACTAGATCAGGGGACTTTGTTATACTTGATCAGAGGACTTTGTTATACTCGACCAAGGGCCTTTGTTATGCTCGATTAGAAAACTTTGTTATTCTCGACCAGGGAACTTTGTTATACTCCACCAGGGACTTTGTGATACTCGATCAGTGGATATGTTATACTCGATCAGGGGACTTTGTTATACTCGGTTCAGGGGACTTTGTTATACTCGTTCAAGGGGCTTTTTTATACTAGGATCAGGGGACTTTGTTATACTCGATGACGGGACTTAGTCTTACTCGATCAGGGCCCTTTGTCATACTCGACCAGGGGACTTTCTTATAATCGATTAGGGGACTTTGTTATCCTCGATCTGGGGACTTTGTTAAACTAGGCCAGGAGACGTTGTTATACTCGATCAGGGGATATGTTATACTCGATCAGGGGACTTTGTTATACTGGACCAGGGGACTTTGTTATACTCGATCAGGGGACTTTGTTATACTCGATCAGGGAACTGTTATACTCATCCAGGGGGCTTTGTCATACTCGACCAGGGGACTTTGTTATACTCGATCAGGGGACTTTGTTATACTCGATTAGGGAACTTTGTTATACTCATCCAGGGGGCTTTGTCATACTCGATCAGGTGACTTTCTTATACTCGATTAGGGGATTTTGTCTTACACGATCAGGGCCCTTTGCTATACTCGACCGGGGGATTTTGTTATAATCGATCAGGGGACTTTGGTATGCTCGATCTAGGGACTTTGTTATACCGGGCCAGCGGACTTTTTTATACTCGATGAGGGGACTTTGTCTTACTCGATCAGGGCCCTTTGCTATAATCGACCGGGGGACTTTGTTATAATCGATTAGGGGGCTTTGGTATGCTCGACCTAGGGACTTTGTTATACTCGATCAGGGACTTTGTTATACTCGACCAGGGGCCTTTGTTATACTCGATTAGGGGACTTTGTTATACCCGATAACGGGACTGTGTTATACTCGATAAGGGGAATTTGTTATACTCGATACGGGGACTTTGTTATACTCGATCAGGGGACATTCTTATACTCGATTAGAGGCCTTTTTTGGACTCGATCAGGGGACTTTGTTATATTCGAGCAGAGGGCTTTGTTATACTCGATCAGGGGACATTGTTATACTCGATCAGGAGGCTTTCTTATACTCGATCAGGGACTTTGCTATACTCGACCAGGGGACTTTGTTATACTCAATCAGGGGATATGTTATACTCGATCAGGGGACTTTGCTATACTCATCCAGGGGACTTTGTTATACTCGATCAATGGACTTTGTTATACGCGATCAGGAGACTTTGTTATACTCGATTAGGAACCTTTGTTATACTCGTCCAGGGGGGCTTTGTTATACTAGGATCAGGGGACTTTGTTATACTCGATGAGGGGACTTAGTCTTACTCGAGCAGCGCTCTTTGTTACACTCGACCAGGGGACTTTGTTATAATCGATTAGGGAACTTTGTTATGCTCGATCTGGGGACTTGGTTAAACTAGGCCAGGAGACGTTGTTATATTCGATCAGGGGATATGTTATACTCGATCAGGGGACTTTGTTATACTGGACCAGGGGACTTTGTTATACTCGATCAGGGGACTTTGTTATACTCGATCAGGGAACTGTTATACTCATCCAAGGGGCTTTGTCATACTCGACCAGGGGACTTTGTTAAACTCGATCAGGGGACTTTGTTATATTCGATAAGGGGAATTTGTTATACTCGATGAGGGGACTTTCTTAGACTCGAACAGGGGACTTTGTTATACTCGACCAGGGGACGTTGTTATACTCGATTAGGCGGCTTTGTTTTAGTTGATCAGGGGACTTTCTTATACTCGATTAGAGGCCTTTTTTGGACTCGATTAGGGGACTTTGTTATACTCGAGCAGGGGGCTTTGTTATACTCGATCAGGGGACTTTGTTATACTCGATGAGGAGGCTTTGTTATACTCGATCACGGGACTTTCCTATACTCGACCAGGGGACTTTGTTATACTCGACCAGGGATCTCTTTTATACTTGACCAATGGACTTTGTTATTCTCGATGAGGGGCCTTTGTTATACTCGATGAGGGGACTTTGTTATATTCGACCAGGGGACTTTGTTATACTCGATCAGGGGACTTTTTTATACTCGACCAGAGGACTTTGTTATACTCAATCAGGGGATATGTTATACTCGATCAGGGGACTTTGTTATACTCATCCAGGGGCCTTTGTTATACTCGATCAGGGGACTTTGTTATATGCGATCAGGAGACTTTGTTATACTCGATTAGGGGCCTTTGTTATACTCGTCCAGGGGGGCTTTGTTATACTAGGATCAGGGGACGTTATTATACTCGATCAGGGGCCTTTGTTATACTCGATCACGGGCCTTTGTTATACTCCATGAGGGGACTTTGTTATACTCGACCAGGGTTCTTTGTTATACTCGATCAGGGGACTTTGTTATACTCGATCAGCGGACTTTGTTATACTCGATCAGGGGACTTTGTTATACTCGATCAGGGGATATTGTTATACTCGACCAGGGGAGTTTGATATACTCGACCAGGGGACTTTGTTGTACTCGATGAGGGGCCTTTGTTAAACTCGATGAGGGGCCTTTGTTATACTCGACCAGGGGACTTTGTTATACTCGATTAGGGGCCTTTGTTAAACTCGATCCAGGGGCCATTGTTATACTCGATCAGGGACTTTGTTATGCTCTATCAGGGGACTTTATTTATATCGATGGGGGGCTGTTATACTCGATCAGGAACTTTGTTATACTCGATCAGGGGACTTTGTTATAATCGACCAGGGGAGTTTGTTATACTCGACCAGGGGTCTTTGCTATACTCGATCAGGGGCCTTTGTTAAACTTGATGAGGGGCGTTTGTTATACTCGATCAGGGGACTTTGTTATACTCGATAGAGGGGACTTTGTTATACTCGATCAGCGGACTTTGTTATACTCGATCAAGAGACTTTGTTATACTCGATGACGGGCCTTTGTTAAACTCTATGAGGGACCTTTGTTATACTTGATCAGGGGCCTTTGTTAAACTTGATCAGGGGCCTTTGTTATACTCGATCAGGGGACTTTGTTATACTCGATCAGGGGACTTTGTTATACTCGATCATCGGACTTTGTTATACTCGATCAGGAGACTT
>NW_024753007.1:0-2436 GCF_018991925.1 Homarus americanus | reverse complement strand
CCTACCCTACCCTACCCTACCCTACCCTAACCTAACCTAACTTAATCTAACCTAACTTAACTTCCCATGTAGCGTTAGGTTAATCATTAGTTGAAATAAGCTGGGAGGGTTAATTTTCATGTAATCTATCTTAATTAACAATTTTGGTCAGGTGAGGCCTTCTTTACCTTACTCGAGCAGGAGGTGAGGAGGACTTGCTAACGTCTACAGATCATCGTCAACCAAGTAGATGTTATTATTGAATAATTTCTTTGTTTACCTCGTGGCTTTCATTGAAATCACATCTAACCATAAGATCTGCCTCACAATAATGGCAGTAAATTGATTATTGCATTCTAATAAAATTTACGGTGTATCTTGTGAACCAGATTTATTGTTTGACCTTAGTGAATGAGAAACTGGTTGAGGTGTATTGTGGTAAACATCCTTAAGAGCAGCTCTGTGTGTTCTTACGACCTCAAGGTAACACAAAAGGTAGCCAATATCTACCCTTGATCAGTCACTTTATGTAGATGTCAATTGTGTCATTTTTTCTAGACTTAGTGCCCCCTGGAGGAGAAAGTAAATACAATGTTGATATATTTTGGTCACAACACACACTAGTAGATTATTTTTCCTTTTTAACTAAATAATTAACACTATGAAGCTAACTAATTATATAACTCAAAGATGGTAACCAATATGGCGTCGATATTGTTCACATACTCTATGATAAATAGATGTATTATCTGTTTAATTTTAGGGAAGAATTTAATTTATAAACTTGTGAGAATCTGGATACAGGAGTTTTGTCTTTGTGTGTGTGTGTGTGGTGATGATGACGCATACTTTCCTCTGCAGTGAAAAAAATATCTTGACATTGCAAAGTTTAACTGTAAGCCGAAGGAACGTTTGTAATGTGACTTGTTATGTGAAATTGTAACTTGAAATTCTTTGTGAAAAAATATTTCCTTATAAAGTTTGGCAATAAATGAAGTATTACATCAAGGTGTAACTTGTAGTTCCTTGTGGAGTAATTACCTATGTGGACGATACAGCTACTCCAGGGTGTAAGACCTAGAGTAGAAAGTCTTTAGACCTTACCTGAGGTTGAAAGACTCTTATAGTGGAACGTCTTAGGTACTGAAACTTTAATTACAGTAAATAAAATATAATCTACCTAAACATTCCTTCACCTGGCGACAACTAATGATACAGGTGGTGTAATAGCTCTTTAAAATTCCTCCGTTTGATATAATAATGACCACACATGAACTTATAATGTGTAATATCTTGATAACACATTAGCTGCAACATTACACATAGTCCAGTGTATGTGTAGTGAGGGACATCTACCTAAATGAGTTACAGAATGTGGAGTTGAGGCAAAAAAAAGTTGGGACATGTTTGAGATCATCAGTTGAGCCAAACGTTTATACTCAATATTGTTTTAATGGTATTTTAGAGCGACCGAAAAATGTAAACAAAATGGCCGGCTAGGTGACACATACCTTACAAGAAATAAACATGAGAACGAACACATACACACACACACACACACCAGTTTTACCCACATTATCACCAGACTATCGGCATACCTGGTCGGTGGACACCTGCCTCCTCCTCCTCCTCCTCACCTTGCTAATATGCTAATATGCTAATATGCTCTGGTATGTTCCAGTCTATTTAAGATATGCTCCCATCTATCTTAAAGAGCTTATGCTAGGTTGGTCTGATATGCTCCTCAAAGACTATGCTGATCTACTCTTGTCATCTGATATGCCATTATGTTCATATCACTCTAAAGGATATACTAATATGTTCTGATATGTTGGTATGGTTCTGTCTCTCAGAGGGTGTGCTGATGTACTATAAGAGCATATGGGGTATGCTGATATACTTGGTTATGTAGCTAGGCTCATATCTCTCTTACAGGGTATGCTAAAATACCCTGATATGCTTGCATCTATCTCTGAGCGTATACTGGTTGACTGTAATGACATAAGAGATATGCTGGTATACTTCTAAGGGAATATGTTAACATACTCTAATAATAATTTGAAATGAGGTTAGCTATACCTTAGATTCAGGGGATATACTGATATGATATGAATTAACCTAGAAGTATACTGATATGTTCTCAAGGCATTCAGGGGGATCTGTTAGTATGCTTCGACATACTTTCGGAACAAGGTAAACTGGACCTTCAGAAGATAGGGTGATATGCTGACATATTCTGATGGATCTAAGAGAGAGTGGAAGACTATGAGAGCTAGTTAATATACTCAGGTATGTTGATATCCCTTCATGGCACTTGGGATATATGGTAATATACTCCGATGTGTCTCTTTGGATATACTGATATGCCACTAATGGGTCCCCAGAAAGCAGGAGACAAGTTGATCTGCTTCGAGGACACTAATCTGTATAATGATTTTTTCCCTGACTGTTAAGAAG
>NW_024753006.1:5000-13842 GCF_018991925.1 Homarus americanus | reverse complement strand
ATGTCATCAAACACGTCAGTTATAGTCATCAAAGACGTCAGTTAAAATCATGTCAAGCATCAGTTATAGTCAAAGACATATTATAGTCTCAAACACGTCAGTTATAGTCATCAAACACGTCAGTTATAGTCATCAAACGTCAGTTATAGTCAATAAAAACGTCAGTTATAGTCATCAAACACGTCAGTTATAGTCATCAAACACGTCAGTTATAGTCATCAACACGTCAGTTATAGTCATCAACACGTCGTTATGGTCTGAACGTTATAGTCATCAAACACGTCAGTTCTAGTCATCAAACACGTCAGTTAAAGTCATCAAACAGCAGTTATGGTCATCAAACATGATTCGCAGTCATCAAACACGTCAGTTATAGTCCATCAATTCGTCAGTTATATTCATCAAACGGCTAGTCATCAAACACCCATTGTATCATCAAAACCTTACGCAATTGTCGTAAACGCAGTTATAGTCATCAAACACATCAGTTATATTTAAATAAACCCGTAGTTAAGTGCTTCATTACTGTTATACATCTAAACGTCAATCATCAAACACGTCAGTTATAGTCATCAAACACGTCAGTTATAGTCATCAAACACGTCAGTTATATTCATCAAACACATCAGTTATAGTCATCAAACACGTCAGTTATAGTCATCAAACACGAGAGTTATAGTCATCAAACACGTCAGTTAAATTCATCAAACACGTCAGTTATAGTCATCAAACACGTCAGTTATAGTCATCAAACACGCCAGTTATAGTCATCAAACACGTCAGTTATAGTCATCAAACACGCCAGTTATAGTCATCAAACACGTCAGTTATAGTCATCAAACACGTCAGTTATAGTCACCAAACACGCCAGTTATAGTCATCAAACACGTCAGTTATAGTCATCAAACACGTCAGTTATAGTCATCAAACACGTCTGTTATAGTCCCCAAACACGCCAGTTATAGTCATCAAACACGTCAGTTATAGTCATCAAAGAACGTCAGTTAAAGTCATCAAACACTTCAGTTATAGTCATCAAACACGCCAGTTATAGTCATCAAACACGTCAGTTATAGTCATCAAACACGTCAGTTATATTCATCAAACACGACAGTTATAGTCATCAAACACGCCAGTTATAGTCATCAAACACGTCAGTTATAGTCATCAAATACGACAGTTATAGTCATCAAACATGTCAGTTATAGTCATCAAAACAATGTTATAGCCAATAAACACAACAAGCAGGTAGTCATCAAACACGTCAGTTATAGAAGCTCATCAAACACGTCAGTTATATTCATCAAACACGACAGTTATAGTCATCAAACACGCCAGTTATAGTCATCAAACACGTCAGCTATAGTCATCAAACACGACAGTTATAGTCATCAAACATGTCAGTTATAGTCATCAAACACGTCAGTTATAGTCATCAAACACGTCAGTTATAGTCATCAAACACGACAGTTATACTCATCAAACACGTCAGTTATAGTCATCAAACACGTCAGTTATAATCATCAAACACGACAGTTTTAGTCATCAAACACGTCAGTTATAGTCATCAAACACGTCAGTTATAGTCATCAAACACGTCAGTTATATTCATCAAACCCGTCAGTTATAGTCATCAAACACGTCAGTTATAGTCATCAAACACGTCAGTTATAGTCATCAAACACGACAGTTATAGTCATCAAACACGTCAGTTATAGTCATCAAACACGTCAGTTATATTCATCAAACACGTCAGTTATATTCATCAAACACGTCAGTTATAGTCATCAAACACAGAGTTATTGTCATCAAACACGTCAGTTATAGTCATCAAACACGTCAGTTATAGTCATCAAACACGACAGTTATAATCATCAAACACGTCAGTTATAGTCATCAAACACGTCAGTTATAGTCATCAAACACGTCAGTTATAGTCATCAAACACGTCAGTTATAGTCATCAAACACGTCAGTTATAGCCATCAAACACGTCAGTTATAGTCATCAAACACGTCAGTTATAGTCAACAAACACGTCAGTTATAGTCATCAAACACGTCAGTTATAGTCATCAAACACGCCAGTTATAGTCATCAAACACGTCAGTTATAGTCATCAAACACGTCAGTTATATCAAAAACGTCAGTTATAGTCATCAATCAAACACGTCGGTTATGGTCCCCAAACACGCGGATTTAATTCATCAACACGTCGGTTATAGTCGTAAAACACGTCGATTATGATATCGGCAATGTGTGATTGTGGTGTCGATAATATTATCAAATTGTTCAATTATGATGTCAGTTGTAAAATCAATCAGGTTATGATCGTCGTTATGATTAATGACACGGTTATGATCGTTATTAAAATCATCCGTGGGTTATGATCATTAACCGTCAGGTTAATGGTTGTAAGTCAATCAATATGGGTTATGGTAAATTATTCAGGTTGATTATCCAGCCGTCATTGATTCAAGTTGTTATGATTCAGGTTTATGGTGTCGTCAGGTGTTATCGTGGGTTATGGTGTGAACGTGGTTGTGATTAGTAAATAGTTGGTGGTTGTGGTCCATCCATGATCATCCGTGGGTTGTCGTTAGTCAGTTGTAAATCCGTCGGTTGTTTAATCAAATCCGTTATGAGTGTCGTGGGTTATAAATTATTATTTGATTGTAGTAATAAAATGGGTTATGATGTCGTCAATCGACGTCAGGTTATGATTAATCAGGTTGATTGATGGTTGTAGGTGGTCGTCAGTTATGATTATCAGTTATGATCCATCCGTCAAAATCCGGTTAATCGTCCAGGTTCCATCAGTTGGTTATTCAGGATTATCGGGTTTAATGGTCGGTTATGATTCGTTGCCGTCCGTCGGGTTTGATCATCAGTTTATAGTCTTCATGCGGTTACCATTCATCAAACGTCGGTTATGGTCGTCAAACCCGACGTTATAGTCATCGGTTATAGTCGTCAAACTTAAACAGTTATGGTCATCAAACATGTCGGTTTGCCAGTCGTAAACGTCGGTTATGGTCTTCGACTACGTCAATTTATGGTCATCAAACACGACGGTTATAGTCATCAAACCGTCAGTTATAGTATCAAACACGTCGGTTATAGTCATCAAACACGACAATTATGGTCATCAAACACGTCAGTTATAGTCATCAAACACGTCAGTTATAATTCATCAAACGCCCGTCAGTTAGCGTTATCAAACCCACGTCAGATATATAGTCATCAAACACCGGTAATAGTCATCAAACGTCAGTTATAGTCATCAAACGTCGATTGTAGTCATCAAACACGCCAGTTATGGTCATCAACACGTCAGTTATGGTCATCAAACACGCCAGTTATGGTCATCAAACACCACGTCGGTTATGGTCATCGACGCATCGGTTATGGTCCCCAAACACGCCAGTTATAGTCATCAAACACATCTGATTTATGGTCATCAAACGTCGGTTATAGTCATCAAGCATCTGTTACTGGTCTGGCGCTTCGTTCGTGTCGTATTGATTGCAGTCGTATCAAAAAGAACGTCCCAAAGTCATCAAACACTTCAGTTATGGTCATCAAACACGCCAGTTATAGTCATCAATACGTCAGTTATAGTCATCAAAACACGTCAGTTATATTCATCAAAACGACAGTTTATGATGTCAAACACGCCAGTTATAGTCATCAATGATCGTTACGATCAATCGATACGACGGTTATAGTCATCAAACATATTGATTATAGTGTCAAACCCGTCAGTTATAAACACAGGTTATAGTCGTAAGCACGTCGGTTATAGTCATCAAACATTGATTTATAATTACATCAAACCGACAGTTGTTGTCATCAAACATAGTCATCAAACACGTCAGTTATAGTCATCAAACACGTGGTTTATAGTCATCAAACACGCCAGTTATAGTCATACATCAGTTATAGTCGTAAATGCATTGATTGGTCATCAAACACGTCCGTTATGGTCAATCAAACACGTCGATTTATAGTCATCAAACACGACAGTTATAGTCGTAAACACACGTCGGTTATAGTCATCAAACACGTCGGTTATAGTCATCAAACACGTCAGTTATAGTCATCAAACGTATAGTCATCAAATACGACGGTTATAATTGTAAACATGTCAGTTTGGTCATCAAACACGTCAGTTATAGTCATCAAACACGTCAGTTATAGTCATCAAACTACGTCAGTTATAGTCATCCAAACACGTCAGTTATATTCATCAAACTTACGTCAGTTATAGTCAAACACGTCAGTTATAGTCATCAAACCTTACAGAGTTATAGTCTCAAACACGTCAGTTATGGTATCAAAGCAAGCCAGTTATAGTCATCAAACTTGTCATCAAACACGGTTATAGTCATCAAACACGTCGGTTGAGTCTCATCAAACACTCAGTTATAGTCATCAAACGCCGGTTATAGTCATCAAACACGTCAGTTATAGTCATCAAATACGACAGTTGTGTCATAAAACGTCCGTTATGGTCATCAAACACGTCAGTTATGGTCATCAAACATGGTTATAGTCATCAAACACGTCAGTTATAATTATCAAAGGCGTCAGTTATAGTCATCAAACGTCAGTTATATTCATCAAACACATCGGTTATGGTCGTAAACACGTCAGTTATGGTCATCAAACACGAGGTTATGGTCATCAAACGTCAGTTAATTCATCAAACACGTCAGTTATAGTCATCTTCGTCAGTTGGTCATCAAACATGTCAGTTATGGTCGACATGCCAGTTATGGTCATCAAACACGTCAGTTATAGTCAAGAACGTCAGTTATGGTCATCAAACACTTCAGTTATAGTAATCAAACGTCAGTTATAGTCATCAAACACGAGAGTTATAGTCATCAAACACGTCAGTTATATTCATCAAATGCGACAGTTATAGTCATTAAACCCGCCAGTTATAGTCATACGTCAGTTATGGTCATCAAACACGACGGATTTATAGTCAAACATGTCAGTTATAATTATCAAACACGACGGTTATAGTCATCAAACATGTCAATTCTCATCAAACACGTCGAAGTTATAGTCATCAAACTTACGTCAGTTCATGATATCGACGACAATTATAATTAAACTACGTCAGGTCATCAAACACGTCAGTTATAGTCATCAATTATAGTCATCAAACGTCAGTTATAGTCATCAAACACATCTGATTATGGTCGTAAACACGTCAGTTATAGTCGTCAAACACGTCAGTTATAGCCATCAAACACGTCAGTAATAGTCATCAAACACGTCAGTTATAGTCATCAAACACGTCAGTTATAGTCATCAAACACGTCAGTTACAGTCATCAAACACGTCAGTTATAGTCATTAAACACGTCAGTTATAGTCATCAAACACGTCAGTTATAGTCGTCAAACACGTCAGTTATAGTCATCAAACACGTCAGTTATAGTCATCAAACACGTCAGTTATAGTCATCAAACACGTCAGTTATGAAGTTAATAAAATGCCGTCAACAAGTTATAGTCCCCAAACACGCCAGTTATAGTCATCAAACACGTCAGTTATAGTCATCAAACACGTCAGTTATAGTCATCAAACACGTCAGTTATAGTCCCCAAACACGCCAGTTATAGTCATCAAAAACGTCAGTTATAGTCATCAAAGAACGTCAGTTATAGTCATCAAACACTTCAGTTATAGTCATCAAACACGCCAGTTATAGTCATCAAACACGTCAGTTATAGAGATCAAACACGACAGTTATAGTCATCAAACACGCCAGTTATAGTCATCAAACACGTAAGTTATAGTCATCAAACACGACAGTTATAGTCATCAAACATGTCAGTTATAGTCATCAAACACGTCAGTAATAGTCATCAAACACGTCAGTTATAGTCATCAAACACGACAGTTATAATCATCAAACACGTCAGTTATAGTCATCAAACACGTCAGTTATAGTCATCAAACACGTCAGTTATAGTCATCAAACACGCCAGTAATAGTCATCAAACACGTCAGTTATAGTCATCAAAAACGTCAGTTATAGTCATCAAACACGCCAGTTATAGTCATCAAACACGCCAGTTATAGTCATCAAACACGCGAGTTATAGTCATCAAACACGTCAGTTATAGTCATCAAACACGTCAGTTATAGTCATCAAACACGTCAGTTATAGTCATCAAACACGTCAGTTAAATTCATCAAACACGACAGTTATAGTCATCAAACACGCCAGTTATAGTCATCAAACACGTCAGTTATAGTCATCAAATACGACAGTTATAGTCATCAAACACGTCAGTTATAGTCATCAAACACGTCAGTTATAGTCATCAAACGCGTCAGTTATAGTCATCAAACACGACAGTTATAGTCATCAAACACGTCAGTTATAGTCATCAAACACGTCAGTTATAGTCATCAAACACGACAGTTATAGTCATCAAACACGTCAGTTATAGTCATCAAACACGTCAGTTATATTCATCAAACACGTCAGTTATATTCATCAAACACGTCAGTTATAGTCATCAAACACGTCAGTTATAGTCATCAAACACGAGCAGAAGACAAACACGCCGCTATATCTATCAAACACGCCGCGAGAAGGCCAATAAACACGCCAGCAGAAGGCCACTGTACCATGTCAGTTATAGTCCCCAAACATGCCAGTTATAGTCATCAAACACGTCAGTTATAGTCATCAAAGAACGTCAGTTATGGTCATCAAACACTTCAGTTATAGTAATCAAACACGTCAGTTATAGCTAATAAACACGAGGTTGCCGAGTCATCGATACGTCAGTTATTTAAATGAAGCGATCGGTTATAGTCATTAAACACGCCAGTAATAGTCATCAAACACGTCAGTTATAGTCATCAAACACGACAGTTATAGTCATCAAACACGCTCAGGATATATAGTCATCAAAACACGCCAGTAATAGTCAATAAACACGCCAGTTATAGTCATCAAACACGTCAGTTATAGTCATCAAACACGCCAGTTATAGCTATCAAACACGCCAAGCGGTAAGTCATCAAACACGCCAGTTATAGTCATCAAAACACGTCAGTTATAGTCATCAAACACGTCAGTTATAGTCCCCTAAACACGCCAGCAGCAGTCATCAAACACGCCGTTATAGTCATCAAACACGTCAGTTATAGTCATCAAACACGTCTGTTATAGTCCCCAAACACGCCAGTTATAGTCATCAAACACGTCAGTTATAGTCATCAAAGAACGTCAGTTAAAGTCATCAAACACTTCAGTTATAGTCATCAAACACGCCAGTTATAGTCATCAAACACGTCAGTTATAGTCATCAAACACGTCAGTTATATTCATCAAACACGACAGTTATAGTCATCAAACACGCCAGTTATAGTCATCAAACACGTCAGTTATAGTCATCAAATACGACAGTTATAGTCATCAAACATGTCAGTTATAGTCATCAAACACGTCAGTTATAGTCATCAAACACAGAGTTATAGTCATCAAACACGTCAGTTATAGTCATCAAACACGTCAGTTATAGTCATCAAACACGACAGTTATTGTCATCAAACACGTCAGTTATAGTCATCAAACACGTCAGTTATAGTCATCAAACACGTCAGTTATAGTCATCAAACACGCCAGTTATAGTCATCAAACACGTCAGTTATAGTCATCAAATACGACAGTTATTGTCATCAAACACGTCCGTTATAGTCATCAAACACGTCAGTTATAGTCAT
This sequence comes from Homarus americanus, assembly GCF_018991925.1. Taxonomy (NCBI): domain Eukaryota; kingdom Metazoa; phylum Arthropoda; class Malacostraca; order Decapoda; family Nephropidae; genus Homarus; species Homarus americanus. The sequence goes on along the minus strand of NW_024753006.1, from coordinate 6,085 downwards.
CAAACACGACAGTTATAGTCATCAAACACGTCAGTTATAGTCATCAAACACGTCAGTTATAGTCATCAAACACGTCAGTCATAGTCATCAAACACGTCAGTTATAGTCATCAAACACGTCAGTTATAGTCATCAAACATGTCAGTTATAGTCATCAAACACGTCAGTTATAGTCATCATACATGTCAGTTATAGTCATCAAACACGTCAGTTATAGTCATCAAACACCTCAGTTATAGTCATCAAGCACATCAGTTATAGTCATCAAACACGTCAGTTATAGTCATCAAACACGTCAGTTATAGTCATTAAACATGTCAGTTATAGTCATCAAACACGTCAGTTATAGTCATCATACATGTCAGTTATAGTCATCAAACACACAAGTTATAGTCATCAAACACGTCAGTTATAGTCATCAAACACGTCAGTTATAGTCATCAAACACGCCAGTTATAGTCATCAAACACGTCAGTTATAGTCATCAAATACGACAGTTATTGTCATCAAACACGTCCGTTATAGTCATCAAACACGTCAGTTATAGTCATCAAACACGACAGTTATAGTCATCAAACACGTCAGTTATAGTCATCAAACACGTCAGTTATAGTCATCAAACACGTCAGTTATATTCATCAAACACATCAGTTATAGTCATCAAACACGTCAGTTATAGTCATCAAACACGAGAGTTATAGTCATCAAACACGTCAGTTAAATTCATCAAACACGTCAGTTATAGTCATCAAACACGTCAGTTATAGTCATCAAACATGTCAGTTATAGTCCCCAAACATGCCAGTTATAGTCATCAAACACGTCAGTTATAGTCACCGAATATATCAGATAAACAGTAGTAATGATTCTCTAAAGCTGTCAATAACATGTCAAATACGAATATCTTGGTCTCTACAGCCAGCCGAAGTCAGCTAGATAGATAGATAGATAGATAGATAGATAGATAGATAGATAGATAGATATTAAATCGTCAATCTCATGTCAGGGAGGCTGCAGAGCTACACATGGTGTTTTTCAAGACGGAGTACGGCACCTTTAATGAGTCCCTCAATTATCGTGACGGTG